>NC_081417.1:112682453-112982453 GCF_949786415.1 Peromyscus eremicus | reverse complement strand
GATGTTCTGAAGAGCTGGTTTGCATCAGCATAAACAGCTGACTCCTTGGGCCTTCAGGATGGCGCAGTGAGTAAGAAGCATTTGCCACCAAGCCTGACGGCCTTGGTTCAATCCTTGGAACCCACTGTGGAGGGATAGAACCAACTTGCAAGGTATTTCCTGGTCTCTACACACGTGCAGTACATGCACATGCACACACACACACACACACACACACACACACACACACACACACTCAATAAAATAAATCGCTAACCCCTATGAAACCATATACGCGAAAAGGGTGTTAGGTGGTAAATTATATATACTTTTTTTTTAAATAACAAAAGAGTACCTATTGTAAGAAGCCCAGCCTTAACACTGTATTTCAGGTTCTGTGGTGACCTAGGTGTCCATTTATCTAAACAACCAGTGAGTCAGGAAGGAGACCACAAGCTGCACATAAAGGCTCCCCAAGGGAGGCGACATTTCTCCCATATATCTGAAAAAGCTAGCAAAAAACCATTACGTTCTGAACATCCAGCAGCTAGAACTCTGACAATGACACAAAACAGATACCAAAGACTGTCAAAACCAGCAGATGATGTCTGTCACCCACACCCTTCCCACAGAGCAGCAGATGATGTTAGCTCAGGGGCTGGTATTGTGCAGAGTTGTAAAGCATTTATGACCTTGCTTTGAGCTTTAACATTTTTTTTTGCAATATTTTTTTTTTCAGACACAAAGATATAACAGCTTTAACCTGATCCCACATTGAAAGCAGCTGACAGGAGGGACCAGGACAGGATTTCACACATCAGTGACCAAGTGCTATCCTCACAAGAGAAAGAAAAGACAAAGACTGGCTGGACCTCAGAGGAAGAAGTGAGTGGCAGAGCCAAGGAGAAAGCAAGCCTAGAAGCCGCTATTTGACACCTACCTACAGTCTTAGGGGCAATTCCCAACTCCAGTTTATAATGATAATGATGCTATATAGATAGTTACCTTCAAATAAATGATCTCATGTAATAACACTCCCACAGACCCTCCTAGACATAAGAAACTTGGGACGCTGGGAGGGACTAAGTGAACTGCCCCAAAATACTACGTTGTAGAAAACAGGCCCACATTCTACCTAAGTCACGGATTCAAAAAGTTACCTCCAGCTCTTGAAGCCACACTTTTCCTGCCTGGTGAGAGGGTATTTGCAGCTATCTCCCTCAGAGGATGGGCACTCAACCAGAACCAGGTTCCACCTACTTTTATATCCCCAAGACATCAGTGTTACATGGCACCCAGAAAGCACACAGCTAACTCATGCAGGACTGTGGCCTTCAGATGCTGGGGATGGGACACTGAATATACTTCACCCTTTTCAGGCAAGTCATCTTTGCTTAAACTTTAGTGGAATTCTATGTTATTAGCATCACCCAGAATCAGTCAAGGAGGTGCTCATAGGACAAAGTCTTGCTGCCTGGTTTGAAGGGCACCTACAGTCATGGTGAAGGCCTGTATCTAGTCTCTCAAGAGTGAATTCTTGAGTGCTTTGGGGGAGCAAAGGCCACCCAATCTCCTAAATCTCCAGGTCCAGGTCCTGAGTGTTCAGCTTCTTCAACAAAGCCAAGGATGAAGAGTGTGGGTTGGGGTTTGGACATGGGCCTAAACTCATCTCTCCAGTTGCGCTGAAAACCTTGGGCTGCCTTTGATTAGACTTCCCATGATGTTTAATATACAATGTAAAAACCATAGCCATTCTGAGCTGGGATTGCCTGTGAGTACATAGTGAAATGCCCTGAAGCACATCTGATAATGGCCCTACTTCCTTCCTGGGCTTCACTTCCTTTTCATAACCCCAGGCCTCACATCTGTGTATTATCTGTAACAATTACACCCCACAGTCTTCAGGTTGTCACACCCTCTTTTTGCCTTACCTAGTACTCTGTTCCTGGGCTAGTGAACTATTTAGCCTCTTCTATATTTTTGGTCCTCCTTTCATGGGGTCAAAGACAGAAGTAAAACATTCCTATGGCACAACATATACGCAGGGAGACTGAAGACAACAACTTAAACTCTTATTTTAAGGAAAAACAAAATCTAGACAGCTAATCTCAGCACAGCACTACAAGCCACAGACACCATGATCACAAGGAAAGTAATAGTTAAACCTAAGAAAACATATTACAGATCTCAGAGGACTGAAGAACAGGAAGTTGCCACAGGCTCTGTTACTCTGCAACCCAGATTACCTACCACAATGTCACTTATTAAAGAACAATCAAAACCAGGAACTAAATAACTTACAAGTTATTAAACATACATCACAATGGCTGACATTTGAAGAAGCAAAGCAACGAACATGAAAAGGAGGCTTGAGCAGTTCCACACAGCACAGATCAGCAGTCACAACTGACATAGAACACCAGCATTCTATATCCCTGCAGACACATCAAAACTTTTCTAAGAAGTCTGGTTGCTCATGTCTGAAATTCCCACACCTGGAAAGAGGACTGCTACAAGTCCGACCTGGGCTACATGGTGAGGTCCAGGCCAGACTGGGCTACGCTTTTCAAATAACAAACTAAAAAAAGAAACCAAGAAGCATCATCATCTCCTGGTGACCACTCAGCTAGGAAGCTAGCCCTCTAGCCATCAGACAACAATCTCTCTCCTAGAATGCTGTATACTGCAAGATCTTTGCTTCATGAGACTCTAAGGACTCCCATTCCCAGGATGTACCTGCATCTGTACTATTTGTTAAGATTTGAGGCAGCAGATACTGCAGGATATTGAGTACCTGAAGCTAAGACTGAGCTAAGACCCAAATGCAATTCAAGACACTACCGAATGAGATACGAATACCACCCATCTCAACCAGGACAAACCCGGAAATAAGAAATGACTCAAAGTACAATTTTTCCAGATTTTCCCCTAAACATTTTATGAAGCCACCAACTCACCCATTTCCATCTGGTTAACATCAGGAGACCTGCTACTTCTCTGAATGCACTAATTTTTCAATGAAGGAAGAGAAATCTGCTGGTGCCGGAAGGGAGGTCTGGCTCATACTGCACTGTGCCTCAAACCATGAGGTACGCCCTTCAGCTCATGGCACGCCTCCATTACTGTAATTTTCCCAATTCAGTCTCATTTGCTTGAATGGGAACCTTCAATATTAAAATGTGGAGTGCTGGAGAATGCAGTGGACATTTTTTCAGAACTTAGACTGTCAGTAAGCACGGTTTAGGGGTAAGTTAATCTAATTTGCACATCTATCTGCCCAATGAGTAGATAAACAAACAAACAAACCAAAAAAATATTACTGACTAAGAGGAAAGTTGTCAACTGGACTCAGCAAATGAAATGAATTACTTGAAATTATGCACAGTTAATACTTGTTAAAAACACAGACTATGGAGTCATGTACACTTCACCTATAAAATAAGACCAATAATGCATAAAACTATATAAGAAACTATAAAGAAAATAAAGTGTACAAAGCATTTAGCAGGGTATACAGTAAACATTTTAAAAAGGAAATCAATGAAACTAGAAATTATATGTCAGTGTCCTAACATACCAGATCATTAGGTTAGCTACAACTACCATTTCTAGTTCAGAAAATCCTTGAACTTGTAGACTTTAGAATACAGTGTGAGAAGCACCTGGTCAGCTCCTCTCCTTTTCCTCCCACTGCCCTGCCTACAGTGCTTCTTTGCTCTCAATGGACTTTCTGTTCTGTCTCTGTTGGTCCCTCTCTTCCTTCTTTACCTCCCTCCCCCTATCCCACCTGCCGACTCTCTCTGCCCCCAGTTTCTCTGTCTCACTATGTAGCCTAGCCTACTCTCAAAGTCACAAGAATCTTTGTACTTCAGGCTTCAAATGCTGCAATAATCAGCAATCATGTTAGACAGTACATCATGCTTAAGCCTGTCTAAGACACCAACAGCCTCCCCACTCCAAACAAAATAAAAATAAGTAAATAAATAGACAGATAGACACATGTAAAATTACCTGAGTGCAGAAAAATGAACACCATGACATTAGACATAAATACACTTTGAAATTAGGGGCTGGAGAGATGGCTCAGTGATTAAGAGTGCTTACTGCTCTTTCACAGGACCCAGATTTGGTTTCTAGCACCTATGTTAGGTGACTGACAACCTTTTGTGACTCCAGATCTACTGTCCTCTGACCTCTGTGGGTACCTGCAGGTACATAGTACACATAACCTCATGCAGGCACAACTATACAGATAATAAACAAACAAATCTTTAAAAACAAACTTGGAGTTAAATGCATAAAGATGGGAGATTTTTAATGTTGAAGATATTGACTATAAAAATCATGACGAGTTAACCCTGAGCAGAAGCATATTAACAAAACACACAGCACACACATGTCCCACTACAGCATGTATTTATAGCTAATCATGGCTTTAAAATCAAAAATATTATTTTGATTAAATGCAATGGACATGACAATTCCTAATTATTGCATCCACATAATGCAGTTTCCAGAAAGCTGCTATGGCAACTCCCGGGGGCTTTTACCACAGCTTTGAAGCATGGACAATAACAACTTCAGGGTTGTGAGGAGATTTAAATGTATGTATAATTTGGATTGATCTAAAGAAAAACAAAACCAATCAAACAAAAACAAAAACTGAGAGACTGAAACACAAACACAATGGGCCAATGGCTTAGGGAGTCCAGAGCGAAGCAGCCGGCCCCACCAGGCTCTAGGTCATCCCCACAGTTTCTTTGTCAATGCAAGTTTGAGAAGGAATACTGAAAAGCTGACAGTTCGCTACCGAAAGCAGTTCTAACTGCAGAACAGAAACAAACACAACGTAGACAGTTGTCCCCATGGGCAATCTGTGACGCATATGTTTAACAGCTGAGATGCTTCCTGGAAACTAAATACGCAGACTGAATAATAGGTCATGAAGCACCCTCACACCAAAATGCCCAGAAGTGATGTGGCAGTCCAGACCAAAGTTCATGCTCAGTGGTCTTGAAAGAACAGCCAGGAATAAGGCTTGCTCACTTAAATTGGGACTGCTGCATATGTCCTGCTGGTGCAGGAGAAAACCGAATTTGAGTCATTCTGCTGAAAATAAAAAGAAAGTCACATTGCATCAGACTCTGAGTAAAACTGTCTTCATAGACAAAGGTACTTAAGAGGACCCTTATTGGTTCTAAAGACTTCACGTCTTAACTGGATAAAAAAGAGCTCTGGTTCTAACATATTAATTTTTAAAAAGTCAAACAGGAGCTATGCTATTGAGAGTCAGAATGTATATTTAACAAGAAGTTACTGGTGATGCTGGTGGAGGTTGAGCCCCCACCACACCTAATGAATCAAAGCTGTAGGCTTGAATGATGGAGACTGCCAACCAGTCACAATGATCAAATAGTATTCAGGGACTATTTACAGTTTAGAAAAAGCAGCCTTTTGTGTGCTGCTGGTTCCTTAGTGATACTCTGCTTTCATCTACATCTAAAATGCTGACTGCTTAGTTTTAAAATTAATCAGAATACCTCATTCTAACATAAATACCTTTGCCTTTTCATCATAGTGAAGCCACAAATTGCAGCAATAATACTAATAAATGTACAGGAGACCTACTTCTCAATCCCGATGCTGACAGGTAAGTATACTGCATGCCCCGAGTGTTAAGGATTTTGGCGCAGAAACTACTAGCATATTCTTGACAGTCTGATAAAGTGCCTCACTTTCCAAAAACATCCTAAGGATGATTCCAGCCACGGCGAGGCTTGCTTCCAGCATGCATCCACCTTGCACATGCCTAAGTGCCCTCACTCTCTCACTTAAGAGATGCCTTAGCTTACTTACTGCTGCTGAGATCTTTGAACCGATAGCCTGCACCAGCATTCAAACAGCATCTGACTGCATTCAGCAAGACCTGCAGATCTCATCAGCAACAGAAGCCTTACCTGGGAATCCTCCGTGGACCATACTGCAGGAGTGCTCTCTTCAGGGCTTCTGCATTCCTGACAGTCGATGCTGGAAGCAGCTCCACTCTCCCCCCAGCCTCTGTCCTCTCTCTTCTCACGACCTTGGGTCTATTTCCTTTTTTTCTCAGATTTTATTCTTTTTAAGGGCAACCTATCAGTCTGTTTCTATCATGAGAAACAATCAATTAAGCTAATTTCAATCGCTCCCTCAAGCTAACAGTCACATCTGCTAGTTGGAGAAAGCTGCCTGGAGAAGTCTGCCGGGGAGAGGCAAAAATCCCTGGTTCTCCAGTCAGATCCTCGGATGCTGCACGATTCTGGCTGTGACACTCGGTCACCCTGCTTACATAGGGACTGCATACTGCAGGCCGTGACACTAGTCACCCTGCTCACACAGAGAAGATAGCTCTATTTCAGAGCAGGAGGCAATATAAATGCAACTATTTATTTTGTGGCCAACTTCACCTGATACCATGTTAACGTCCAATTTTCCTGCTGAAAAGCAGTAATTTGGGGGACAGTATCTTTCCAATGCAAATTAAAAGGAGCTATCGATTTGAGTCTGACCCCAGTTCAGAATAGTCATCTACGTCTCTCTTCCTCACTGCTTCCAGCACAAAATCATGTTTATTACAAAGCTATCAGCCCAAACTATAATGTTTTCATTAGATTCATTAGTGTCTCTGACATTTTAAATAGAAGTTAGCTTTGGGAAGAAAACTTAAGGGGGGAAAAGTAATTTACAGAAACTGTTAGAAGAACAAACAAATAAAACAAAAAACTGAAGCCGCTTCATCCACCCTACCTTGCCCAGCCCAGGCCGACACACCTAAATAGCATATAGCAAACTGCAAAGATGTCTGTCATTTCCATTACACTCTAAATCTGTCAATCACTTCAGTGTTGTAGGAACTACAGACACAAAATTTTCTGTGTAAACTGGAGATTAAAAAAAATAATTACTATGATTACTGCACCATGAGTTAAGTGGGAAAAAGTCAAGAACACACAGGACAATTTAAATTTAAATGCAGTTCAAAGGTATTCAACAATGCCCTTTCTAAATGTACGCTTCTGTTAAATTCACCTGAATTACAGCAAGGGCTGAAGCTTAGAACATTTCAAAAAAGTTAAAATAGGAAACCAGTCCTACCAACCTCTAATCATATAGCTAGGATACAAATACTACTTATTTCACTTAATTATAAATAGGAAAAGTTCATGAAAGAAAATAAACTACATAGGAAATAAGGAAAATCATTTCTATAAAACTAAAACATTTAATCTTAACCTGTACTCTTATATCTTCCCTGAATTTTGCACTATCAAAAATAAAAAGGAGATCGTATATGCGGATGTATTTAGTAAGAGCTGGCAGAAGCTCCTCATGCTGCCTGCTAATTGGCAGTAAGCATTCTCAAAGCTCTTTACAGGCTTGGCTAGTAACTACTGTTGACTGTAGTGACATCTATTGGCGAGGCAGAGATAACTAGAGTCCACACTGGCTGCTCAATAGACCTGTTTGCCATATGTTTGCTCCATGTTTACAGGCAAGCATTGGGGGGGCGGAGCCCACAAGTGACACTCGGGTCTAGTTCTGCCTCATCAATACCCCATTTTGTAGTTTGGGGCAATTAATGACTCTTGGTCTCAGAATTCTCAGCCTCAGAATTTGACAAACCTTAGGTGTGCTTTACCACGCTGAAACCTCCTCCTCTCATTACAGAAGACACTGACTTTCCTTCCCTTCTTTAAGGCAGCATGCTACTTGAATTCTCCTCCTCCTTTCGTAGAGACCTGTTTACAACTTCACTATCCTTTGCATGTGTAATATTTAATTCATAACTTAAGTTGTAATGATTGGAACATCTATAGTAAGTAGAACTGTAAATTACAAATGCACAAGTCTATGACTTTAATAAACTTAAAGAACTGTAGTGGTTTGAATGAGAAGTGTCCCCACAGGCTCAGGTATTGGCTCCCAGTTGGTGGTGCTGTCTGGGGGAGGTCATGGAACCTTTTGCTGGAAGAAGTCAGTCCCTGGGGGCAGGGTTTGAGAGTTTACGGCCATCCCACTTTCCATTCACTCTCTCAGCTTTTTGTCTGCATTAATTCTCCGCTTTCCGTTCCTAGCCCCATGGCTTCCTCCTGGCTATCTACACAAAAGTAGGCTTTTGTTGAGTACAGAGTCTCAATTTTAGAACATTGCTACAACCCTCACAATTCCATGAAGCCTGATGTCAGCTCAGCCCTAGTCCTAGAACACCTCAGTGTGTAGGATTATCCCTTCAAATCCCAGCCAGTGACAGTTGAACCTCTATTTCTACTGAGACCAGTGGACACTTGGAAATGCGTGCAGCTATTTTTCATGTTCACACATAAAGTGGGTGGGAAGGTGTTGCTGCATCTAGCCACATCTAGCCCATGGAGACCTGGGATGCTGAAACATATCTTCCCAAGCAAAGACAGCCCTACAACAAAGCACTCAGCTGAGATGGTGGCACAAGGTACAAGATCTACACAGAATGGGGCGACCGCCAATTCAGAGCCGTGGAAGGGATAGTTCTCCACCCTCTTTTATTTTCCAAAATTGCCTGGCATTTCATTTACAAGTCAAAAGAGCTTCAAATTCTCATATTAACTAAAAGTATATTTCACTTAGGATTTGGATTCAAATCATGTTACTCTTTTTTCTTTAAGACTTACTTGTTTTTAATGTATGAGTGCTCTATCTGCATGTGTGCCTTTATGCCACAAGAGGGGCACCAGATCTCATTATAGATGGTTGTGAGCCACCATGTGGTTGCTGGGAATTGAACTCAGGACCTCAGAAGAGCAGCTAGTAATACTCTTAACAGCTGAACCATCTCTCCAGCCCCTCATATCACTCTTCTAGACTGCTTTAGAGATCCAAAGCCTCAAGAGTGTGAGGCAAGCTTTCAGCCACTGTATATCCCAACCATTTTATACTCCTGATGACAGCACCATGACAGTTTCTAGTTTTTCTCTAGTATTAGGAAATGCATAACTTTTTCTAAGTGGATAATACCGGCAAGGTGCACATATCTGTTTGTGTGTTTATACAAACACATGCATAATTCATACGTATTCCTGCATATCGTAGCCAAAATAATTTTAGATTTAAATTTTTTGAGATTGACAACCATGTCATGTGTGATAACTGTTCTTTCTGCTCTTCTGTTTATGGAGGGGTGCGGGGGCTGAGCTCTAGGCTCTGCTAGCTTCCTTAGGATGGAGAGCCTAACAAACATCCCTGTCCTCTTCCAAACTCAACATAGATTTTTTTTTTGTTTTCTGGGACAGGTTCCTCATCTCTTGCATGAAAACACACAAGAATTTCCTGTAAAACTATTTCTAACATCAAAAAGTGTGTGTGTGTGTGTGTGTGTGTGTGTGTGTGTGTGTATGTATGTATGTAATTTTGTATATGCACACAAATAACATTTGAAGAAATCTGACGTGGAGTAAATAAGTGCTGACAAGTAAAGCTTGGGGGACAGTTTAATGATGATGTGTTGAGTGTTGAGAAACAGACACTGACAGAGGCTGTACGGCTCTGCTAGAAGAAGCAAAGACACTGAATGCACCCTGGAAGGGAGTCCACAGTGAATTATGAGTTCTACCACAGGAACTTTTTATTGGTTTTCTCTCCTACACTTATAAATACTTGAATTCACAGTACCAGTTTAATAAACTTCATTTCCCATAATCCCAGCCCTCAAGAAGCTGAGGCAGGGGAATGAGTTCAAGATCAGCCTGACCTACATAACAAGACTGTTTCAGAAAACAAAACAAAAAGGCAACAACAACAACAAAAACAGGAACTGAAACAAAACATGAAGTTATGAGGTCTGATAATCTGCATAAGCCAGGTCACCATGGGCGGTTATCATTATGCTTCATAACTGGCATACTGTGCTAGGTGAGTATTCTACCAATAACACGTGACTGTGGGAAGGAAAGACTAGAAAAGCCATGCAAGTATATTATAGCTCATAATAAACCCAGATAAAGAGGGGAAAAAGATGAAAAAACAAAACACAAAGACAATATTCTATTCTGGAATTATTGCATCAGAGAAGGGCTGTAGGATTCCCACCACGGTGGGCACTGTACTTCTGTTCTCCACTTGAAAACTAGGTAACAACAAACAGCTCAAGACTAGTTGGTTTGTGTGGTTCTAGCTGCTTCATTAAAAAAATACTTATTTGTGAATGTGTGTGCATACACACGTGTGCATGCACGTACAGGCTAAAGGATGATGTTGTGTGTACATATAAACATATGCATGCATGTACAGGCTAAAGGAGGCTGCTGGGTGTTTTCTTTTATTGCTCTCTGGCTTATTCCCTTCAAACGAGTTTCTCACTGAACCTGAAGCATGCTGGCTCAGCCCAACTGGCTGGACAGCAGGCACCCAGGCTATGCCTATCTGTCTCCAAGTGTTAGACCTTTGGGGCACATGCAGCCATGGTCAGCTTTTTCATGTGGGTGCTGGGGATTCAAACTCAGGTTCTCAGGCTCACACAGGAAGCACTCTACTCACTAATCCATATCCCTGTCTCTTGGTTCTTTTTCTTGACCATAAATTTGTCTAAAAAATTCATGTAAAATTTCTTATTTGGTGGTTTCAAAAATGTAGCAGAATGAATGTCAAAGGCTTGAAAAAAACAAGCCCATATAAAGCCAATCAGCAGCTAGAGTGGCCTTTCTAGACAGCAGCTGAGATGAGGTGGGTGTGAGCAAGCAACACAAGGGGTCAGGCTGCTGGGAGAGATGCTCTGACACTGAAGGGCTCTACCCCTGGACAAAGGGAACAAAAACTACTGAGACAGGGAGAACTTTTCCCCAGAGTGGAGCCCCCTAATTGGTTACCAAGTAACTAAAGATCAACCCTGAAATCATATACATACAAGCAACATTAAATGAACTCAGAAGGTTATAGTTATATTTATGCACACATATATATATGCAACAACAACAATAAAAAAGATCATGAATTTGAGAGAGAGTGAACGAAGGGGACAAAGGGAAGGAAGGAATGATGAAATTATATCTTAATTTTTAAAATGTGAAAACAGAATGCACTGATACTGGATAAATGCTGAGGTCAGCAAGAAAGAGTATCCCTGCAGCAGCATAGTATTCTCATCCTGTCCCTACTGTGTCCTATATGGATCAGACACTCTCTGTCATTTATTTGTTCCACTACTGAAATTCAATGTACTCCTACAAAACATAAGTTCTGTGGACATCCACCTCCTAGAACTTAGAGTTTAGTGAGGAAGACAGATAATTAATCTAACAGTTCCATTGAAAGCTATATTGTGCCAAATGCTATAAAAAAATAAAACAGGGCCATGTACTGGGTTAAGGAGTCAGGTACAGCTTCCAAAGGTGACAAGAAGTGAAATCAGAAGGCTTAACAGCCTTCCAAGATTCTTCTGAACATCAAATGAGGATGCATTTGAAGCTTTACCAAGAACTATGCCACACACTCCGCCCTCAGTAAACCCTGTTACCATGTTACTGTAACTATGTATACTGGCCAGTTTTATGTCAACTTGACACAAGCTAGAGTCACCAGGGGAGGGAGCCTCAATTGAGAAAATGTTTCCATAAGATCTGGCTGTATTTTCTTAATTAGTGACTACTGGAGGAGGCTCCAGCCTAGTGTAGGTGGTACCACCCATGGGCTGGCGGTCCTGGGTTCTATATGAAAGCAGGTTGAGCAAGCCATGAGGAACAATCCAGTGAGCAGCACTCCTCCACGGCCTCTGCATCAGCTCCTACCTCCAGGTTCCTGCCCTGCTTGAGTTCCTGCCCTCACTGCTTTTAATGTCGAAATGTCCTATGGAACTGTGAGTGAGATAAACCCTTTCCTTCCCAAGTTGCTTTGGTCATAGTGTTTCATCACAGCAATTGTCACCTTAACTAAGACACCATGGAATGAAGAATGTAGCTTCAAACACGGGGACTGGGAATGGAATTACATCCACATTGCTTGTCATGAAGAGAAACAATAAACAATAGAAGTTTCCAGTTGGGAAGAGAGGATGGGAGGAAGTAAGGGCTTAAACCAAAACTGAGAATAGAAACTAAGAGGTCAGCCTTGTGCAGAACCTAACACAGCCCGGGAGTCCAGCTCCCAGAACTGCTCCAGAATTGTAAATAGAATGCCCCAGAGAAGCGAGGCATTAGGAAACTTTCTTATCTGAGGGTCTTTAGGAATAAGTTTCTATCTATCTGAGGGAAAAAGACTCACACATGATCTGAGGGTCATTTTCTATTATTCTTCTTCAGCTCTAATTCTCTTCATTCTCTTTTTTTCTCTTTTATAGCTCTAATTCTTCTCTACAGCTCTAATTCTTCCTAAGTTCTAATTCCTCCTAGTTCTCCTTTGTTCTACACAGCTATATACGCATTCAACAGGAGGCTTTTTGCAATAATAAAAAAATTTACAAAAGCTACATCTGAAGGTCATAGCACATTCCCTGAGTAAATGATAATGAACGGAGCCATTTACCATGGTACTTGGTACTTTTCTGGACAGTGGCTGCTGGTCTGTGTTTTCAGCCAGACTTGGCTAGAGAAACTAGCATAGTATTTTAGCTTTCTTTGTGTTAATAACCTTGGTTAGACGTCTGTGGCTCTGTCCTTATGCATATCTGTAAAGTTTTAACTTATCATCCATTTACAGAGACATTCAGTCTAGTTTGAATTTGTTCTGAGGCTCCATACCAGCCAATAGTATGTGGCTATCTTAGAACTGAGAAGAAATTGTTTTCTTTATGCCAGTCTGAGCTAGTGATAAAAACAAAAAACAAAAACAAAAAAAACAAAAACAAAAACAGGGCCTAAGTGTTTTACAGTCCTTGTGGAACAACAGGTCTAGTTATGAAGCATATCCTAGTTTATTTTCTATATATCAAAATTATACAGCTTAATGAGAAGTCATCTTCCTGACCATCCACAGATATATGTGCCCATAAGAATGAGAAGTAATCCTGAGATTACATGTATATATTACATGAAAATGCACGGTAATGGGGAGATTCCACAGCTGTTTTTGCACATGTGAAATCACAAGTAGAAGCAACAGTTTGCAGAGTCAGTGGTCCCATAAGCCTTGCCTGACAGCGTTCTTCTCCATCAGAGAACTATTCATCTGGTGGGTTGATATCTGAATTATCAATTGCTATCTGCTATATTTGCATCATGGCCCACAACGGCTTGTGACAAGAACCTAATATTTCATTTTGTTGAGAGGATTTACAGGGTTAGTGGGAAAAACTCAGGGCAGCTCTCTCAGACAAATGCAAATCTGAGTGGGAGACAGAGAGAACTGAATCAGATCCAGAAGTCATTGTAGAATATGTGCGGTCCTTTGGTGATCCTGAAACCCCCAACAAAACATGTCTTTCAGTTTTGTATGTAAGGCTATCCCATACTGTTCTAGTTTACTTTCTGTCTCTGTGACAGACACATGACAGAAAGCAGAGGAAAGGATTTCTTTGGCCTATGCTTCCAGGTCACAGTCCATCACTGAGGGAAATCAGGTCAGGAACCATGCAGGAACTTGAGAATACAGCTTGCTGACTCACTTGCAAGCCTCATGCTTAGCTAATTTTATTACACAGCTCAGGACCATCTGCCCAGTAGGGTGGGCCCTTCTATATCAATTAATAATTAAGACAACTCCCCACAGACACACCTACAGGCCAATGTGATCTGTCCCTCAGTTGAAGGCAGTCCCTCAATCAAGACTCCCTTCTCAGTGACTCTAGCCTGTTTCAAGTTGACAGCTAAAGCTAACACATCAGTTTCACAATATCAGTGCATGTCACGGCGGCGGGGGGATCCTGCAATTCTGGCAATAGCTAAACACTAATTCGGTCTATCACCTCTTATTTCTTGTTTCATAAATTTTAATATTCAAGCAACTTTGATTAATTTACAATTATAAGATTTTTACAATTGGTCTCTAGTATGACATGAAATATGTTCAACAAGGCAAGATAAGGCATCTAAAATCCAATGCCTCACATACTATGCAGTGGGTATTGGGTATAGTATTTAATTCTCCCAATAATGTGAGCAGTACTTACTAAGGTTATGTTAGTAAGCATCCTCCCTCTCTTCTTCCATATCAATCACTTGGTGCTAAATTCAGGGGCTGCCTGCTTCTAGCATCCTCACCTCCACAGAGGCATGTCACGGTTAGCCACTGAAGCTGAATAAGGGAAGCCTTCCTGAAACACTGCCTTAGAAGCTCATGGAAATGTTTGCTGGAAACCGCCTTGCTAGGTCACTAGGTGTGGGAGCCCGTTCTCGGGTTCCTCGTGGCTTTACCCAGCAGGTCTGCATAGAAGATGATTAGGACCACGGGCCTGAATGCAGGTGTCTGAGATGGTCTGCACTTGGCTGTGCTGGGGGAGGAGGTCTTTTGCCACTTAAAAACCAAAAAAAGGTTTTTTATAGAAAAAGAACAAAATTCATCACATTGTAAAGTAGTATTAGTGCAACTTTTGTCTCAAATATACATGCATATTTCTACACATGCATCTGTACTGGTTATCATGGTTTAGACATTGCATGTCCCTCAAAATCCCATTTGTTAGGGCTGGAGAAATAGCTCAGTAGTTAAGAGCACTTGCTGCTTTTGCAGAGGACCCATATTCAGATCCCTGCACCCACATGCTGGCTCATTAACATCCATAACTCCATTTCTAGGGGATCCAAGACCCTCTTCTGAATTCTGTGGACATCAGGCATGTATAGGTGTGGTACATACATTCATAAACATAAAATTAGATAAATAAATCTAAAACCAAAAGTCTCATTTGTTAAAGGCATGGCAGCCAGTCTATGGCCTGTTAGGAGGCTCTCTCTACAGTCTAGGTGGGAGCTAAAGTCAGGTGCTGAGGGTGTGCTCATAAAGGATACTGGAACTCAGGCTCTCCTCTTTCTCTTATTCCACACCCCTCAGGTGTCTCATTTCCTCACCCTGTCCTCCCTCTCTTCTATCCTCTACGATTTGACCAACTCTTGAGTCAAATGTTCCTAACTGATGTGCTACACAGACATGGGCTCAGATCAACAAGGTGAAGCGACCTAATCAGAAAAGAAGCCTTTTCCTCTTAGAAGGTGACTTTCTCAGGTGTTTTCTCACAGGGATGGACAGCTGACAAAGTTAAGAGGTTGTTGAAGGGCTGGGTTTCAGTTATTTTCAACTATCTGAAGACTGCATGAGCCACACTTAACTCCATGTCACAAGCATCCTATCTTAGTCTCTGAACCATTCTACTTCACACGGTCTTGTACAATGCACTGACTTTTCTCATACTACCTTTTGTATTTTATCTTCTATTTCATTTTTACTTCCACTGTATTTTACTCAGTGCCAATCACTATTAAAGTAGCTTATTATTTGTCACTTTTCTCCTTCATTAGAACACTAGCTCATAACAAACACTCCCGGCTACTTTCCCACTACACCTCAATAATATCCACCCATGTGTAACATCCATCCAACAAACCTTACCTACATGAACTCCAGAACTAACTAACAAGGCAGTTAGTGGGCTTTGCAGTCCTAAATCTCATGTCTGCAATCTTTCTTATAAGTCAGCACTGCCTTGTGAAGCAACAGTTGAATGTGAACCATGTACTTCCTGCACAGACCTTGGGAACTGTTATGGAATGTATTTCATAAAATGCACACAACTGAGTTCTGGGACAGTAAAACTGAGGTAAACAGTAACCTGACTGACTTGTAGTTTAGGCCAAATGAGCAAAATATTAAATCTGTAAGAGTTACAGAATAAAGAAAACTCCTGAGATCTATTCTAAAGGGAGTGCAGGATACCAGTGGCTTAGGCTGTCAGCAAGGTATGTGAGCTATTCAGCATTTCTGGAGGTTAACAGTGAAATAAATTGTGTAAGATGAGAAGGGCGTAAACACTGAGAATGAAAAACATCACAGACAAAAGAAATGGAGAGAAGAGTTTTAGATACATAGATATGGATTTGCTGGAGAAACCATGAAATAAACGTTCCTGTAGTTAGGAGAAATTACAACTCCTTCAACACTTAGTGTAAACCGGGATCCTTCCTGTCCTCACTGACGTGTGCATATGGGTGTGTGCACACATGACCTGGGGAGGACGCTGCTGTTCCTCAAATCTTATGGCATGAAAGTGGAGTGAGAAGTCCACACTACTTAGTTCCTTTGTCTGGACTGTAAGGCATTTTAAGCAGCAGCGAAACTCTACACAGTGCCTGGGTGGGAACCCCATTCCTACCATTTATTAACTGTATGACTTCGACACATTCCTTTATGTCTTTAAACCCCAGTTTCTCTGCTCTATGATCAAAGTTGTCACAGCTATCACACTGCTGCCATATAAGTAATGCCTCAGAAAGACGCCTGGCACATGGTAACCAGAGTACTTACCAGGCACTGCTCTCTAAACGCTTTTCTGCCTGTTATAACAGTCCTATGAAGCAGAGTACTATAGGGCATCCATGCCCACTGATAAGCAAACACGACCCACAGATGGGTCAGAATCGGCACTCTAAGCAGCTGCCTTACTATCTGTGTGAGAACAAGAGAGTGAGCTCACGCTTGTCAGCGCCCGGAACGAGTGCTTCTCCAGGAGACGAGGCTTCTCTGCCACTATGTGCTCTCTCCCAAACCTTCATATACTCCGTTATGCTGGTGACTCCACCAAGGGAAAAGGGGTTGTTTATTCATTTCACAGCTGATGCTGTTTCTACACAGTGGATCACACTCAATCAGGCTTTGTTTACTAGTGAAAATAAAGCAAGACAAAGAACTCTACAGAGTATACATCCTACTTTCATAACGCTAACTTGATCAGTTACATTTTTATATGTCATTTCTATTTATTCCTGCTTACATGACCAGCAACAGGAAGAGCAAAGCCCTTTGGAGACTGCCTCATGGCTCATTGAAACCTGTTTACGTCGTTCAGCCTCACGATCACCACACAAAACACTGACCACTCTTAAGTAGAGGCCACACTTAAGGCCACATTCTAAAAACTGCCAGAGCCCACTTTCAACTCTCAATTTTTACATAAAATTACTTTTCTCTGTTATGGTAGGGAACATTTTAAAAGTAAGATGCAATGTGTAATTTCAAAGGACACAAAATTCATCCTTGGAAACGTTGGTCAATACCTTTTTGTACATTTACAAATTGCACAGCACTGTCACTATCTACTTTTTATCCCACAAAAGAAAGTGTATATATGGCAACCAAGCTTAACTGTACATACTGTACATGCAAAAGAAAAGTGACTTCTTTAAATAGAGCCTCTAGTAAACCTCTGCCAAATGTATAGTTGGTTCAACTATTGCAAAATGAAATCATGAAACAAATTCCCAGTGCCTCCACATGACACGGTGAGTCTCTGTGCTTCCACACAGCACGTCAGCATTCTTTTCAAGGACAGCAATCAAGTACTGACACCCATGCCCAACTTACATTATAGGGTTAGAACCCCAACTCCCAGGACTTAGCATTTTTGTTTCACAATTAATTAGTAAAATTAAAGCATTGTGCAACTTGGCTTTCATAAGTATCCTTTGTTAATTTCAAATAGAAAAGCGTAGTAAATAATAGCCACAGGAGATTTGAAGATAAAAACTTTATTTTTAACACTTGCTCATGCACATTTCTGAAGACCTACAGTCCTATATTTGTGATTCACAATAGGTATGACAACATAATTTAATAAATTTTGAATCGACCCTAAATAATGCAAAGGCACTCACTGTCGGTCAGGGCACATTCTTCCTCGCTTTCCTCACTGTCCACAGATGGAGCTCTGTAAGGCGGAGGCAGTTTCATTGGAGGTGGAGCTGTTCCATGCCTCTGAAGATGCAAAATTCAAGAAATGGGTTAATAATTTTCATACAATTCTCTTCTTCAGTGACAAAAAGCACACACACACACGCACGCACGCACGCACGCACGCACGCACGCACGCACAAATAATCTGAAATAGTCTGGTTGCAGCTGACTTCGACCATAACACAAGAACTGTAGAATAAATATATTTCCTCTAGTTCCTGCAATTTTATAAAAGTAATTTTATATAACTACAGCAATGCAACAAATAGAAATTCAAAAGCACAGCTTGGAAGAACACTGCCCTGCTTAGAACACACTTCTTTCCCCATGAAAAAGCAAGCCATGTACATTCTCTTTAGAGTTTGTACATGATCATACACATTTAATGTTAAAAGGGAGGTGGTTATAATGAATAATTATTTCTGAATAAGGATGCTCTAAATTTATATAGCAAATAACATAGTACAACAATGTGACTCATGTAAATAAAGTGAAACAAAATTCTATTGCTAAATTACCTTCACAGAATGAAGACGTATTCTTGAACGTGAGAAAAAATAAAACATGCCAAACTTTCCAGAGATGCCAGCTACTGCAGAGTAGGAGCTGAGATGCCCAAGCCCTTCACAGCACCCAAATGACTAGATTAGGATCTGCCTTCCTACACTAAAGTGCATTCAATTATGCTTTATCTGACAAAACCACTAATGCAAGGTATACCTCTGTTGAGTGGACACTGGCCCATTATAACAAGCCAAATAGTGAATTCCTCCAGAATAGAAGGCACTATCTGGGATTCATAAAAGAAAGCACTCCCACATTCTTTGAGTATAATGTTAATGAAATCAGTGATTATATGTGTGGAAAATACAAAATATTAAAATGTAAGAGTGATGAAGAGAAGTCAAATGTGAAACATTTACTAAGAAACAAGTGAGGGGGCTGGAGAGATGGCTCAGTGGTTAAGAGCACTGGCTGCTCTTCCAGAGGACCAGGGTTCAATTCCCAGCACATGGCAGCTCACAACTGTCTATGACTCCAGTTCCAGGAGATCTGACACCTTTACACCAATGCTTATAAAATAAAGTTAAAAAATCTAAAAATTTTAATAAAAAAAAAAACAAGTGAGAATGTGACAGCTACAGTCTTCAAGTTGAAAAAAGGTGGTTGAAATGAAAAGTCAAATCAAGTGACACCGCCCGCCCACTCAGCGCCAAAAACATCTCTTCTTTTCTCAGAACCACATCATCCAACGTCAAAGATGATCCTTCAAACAAGGGCAGGGGCTGAAAGTGCTATTGAGAGCTAAGAATTCCAGCTTATTTGATTGCATTCAACACTCTTGAGAGAAGAACACAGGTAAGCACATCCTAACCCAGGCTGGCCTGGAACCCACCATCTCTCTGCTTAACTTTCAAGTACAGGGATTAAGATGCGCACCACACCCAGTCCCCCAGGCACCCTCCTGCTGCACATTAAAGAAGGGTGTACACATGACCAAACCCTCCAGTGATGGAGAAGGCTGGAGCTCCCAATGCTGAAGAAGGCCAGGAATGACAACACCATCAAGAAAGAACAAGACACACTGAATGGCACCTTCTACTTTAGTCCCAGGCATATGGTGATCTCCCTAAGTATTTGCTGGTTGTCTAAATAATTGCCTTTATTCATGCTGTTGCCTGAGAGATAAACTTTCAGAAAATGACAGTGATGGAAGAAATTCTTTTTGTTTTTGGAGACACAGTCCAACATGCTACAGCCCAGGCAGGCCTCTCATTCTATATGTAGCCAAGGATGACCCTGAACTCCACCTCCCAAGTTCTAGGATTTCAAGCAAGTGCACCCTAACTACTGCAAATGATTCTCACTTGACAGCAGTGAGTATTGATTTTATGTGGCAGAGAGGCGAGTGGTTTGTTTTATGAAAGACAGCACCAAAGTTACAGCTTTCTTGACCTGTAAGACATGGACTAACTTTGTATCTAAACTTGACTACTTAATTCTCTCCTATTTCCTGCACCAGGCTCACCATCTCTTATTGGTCTCACTAGTGAGTTAAATAAATACTTGGCACCTGCACATTTTGCATAGTTTTCTGAACACTGTTTAAATTTTTTTTTTTAATTATACACTGACAGTTTTGGAAGTCCCACTGAGACGCTCAAGGAGACCCACCTTCCAGAACTAATTAAACAGAGATGCCTTGGATATGCAATTCGTGAGCTGTTTAAACCCATTTACTTTTTTTTTTTTTTTTTTTTTTTGTGGCTCACATAGTAAATTCTGAGAGACAGAACTCCATCACTTTTTCCTATTTCTTTGTGGTTTATTTCCAATTCTGTGTGTGTGCTTTTGGTACTAGGTTAAGTCTGATCTGCTACTCACTTGAGCTGTAACTTAGCAGCAGCAGTAATGGAGTCTGGTTTTTGCTCTTGCCATTGGGTGGCGTTTATAGGGGAGGACAAGGCCCTCCAAGCTGGCATTATGGGGATATGCCATCCACTGGTTGATAATAGACAACGTGGCCATTAGTTTCTTGTTGGATTTCGTGCTAAAGAAACAGTTCTCTGACAAACAGACAGGTGGTTTGCATTTCTGTGTCTGCACAGAACATAGGGCTACTCAGTGAGGACAGCAGCTAGAAGCTGAGTCTCTGGAGGAAAGTTCTTGCTGCTCATTTTCAATGTGTTTTAACAAGGCCTAACAGTCCCAAAAGTGAAAACAAAAAATAACCCTTTTCTCATTAGTTTACAAACTAGTATTATTTAACCACTATCTCAGAACCTTTATAAGAATCTAATCATCTGAGTGTGTATGTGGAGGTGTTAGGGGCCCGTGCACTTGAGTTCAGGAGTTGTGGAGGCCAGAAGCCTGGGATCCTCCAGGTGCTCTAGTTATAGACAGCTCTGAGGGGTCAGACATGGGTGCTGGGAACTGAACTCAGCTCTCCTGCAGTAGCTCCATATCTTCTTAACCCCAGAGAAACGTTTTTATGTGAGAGCCACAGATGTCCTTGGCTGTGTTCACGGGCCACCTGACCTATGCTTCACCTGGTCTCTGCTTCATCCTGTCAAGAACCAGGTTCATACCCAGAAGAAATCCACAGGACACCTGGCCGATCTCACCCACCACTGTTCAGCTAGGCACAAAGAAACCAAAGCAGTCCTCAGAAGCTGGAGAGGCTTGGCTTACCTTTGCTCTTCTTTCTTGAGTGTCTTGATCCTGGTTCCTGGCAGGTGACTTGCCTTTGTTATGCACACTTGGGATGACCTACCATCACCAAAGAAAGGGGGGAAGAAGGAAGGATGAGCAAGCTCAAATGTCTTTTTCTAAACTTAGTGTGATGGTGCACAGCCATAATCCTAGCACTTGTGAGGCTGTGAACGACACAGTGAGTTTAAAGCTAGCTTGGGAGACACAATGTTTCAAAAGAAAACAAAAAGTGTGAATGCCTTTAATCCAGCACTCCAAAGGCGGAGACATAAGGATCTATTTGAGTAAATTCCAGGCCAACCAGGGCTACATACAGAGTGTGTGTGTGTGTGTGTGTGTGTGTGTGTGTCTGTGTCCCCTTCTCTTCCCATCTTCCTGATTAGTGTGATGCGGGTGACTTTTCTCTCTGTGCAGCTCAGGTCGGTCTAGAATTTGCTGTGTACATCATCTTCTCAGTTGAGGATAACAGGTGAGGGCTGTGGCAGTGGGGGCCATGCACTGGGCTTTGATACATTCCTTTTTGTCTGTTTATTAATCAGTGCCGTGTCTCATGCCATGCTTGGCACTGAGCAATCTCCAGCCTTTGTTTCTGTGTTTTTAAACAGTAAAGACTTAATGAACCTAGTGACTTCATCTCAAGGTAAATATATGAGAAGTTCAATTCAAGGCAATCAGTAAAAGTAGGTAAAGTGGGAAAAATATGCATTATAAATCATGTCACCAGAACAAATACATTAAAGAATTGTGTGTAAGGTGAAGACAGAGAAAACTACAAAGTTAGACTGTCATTTAAACATCTCATTCTGCAAAGGAAATTTCAGTGGTGACTTAAGTGAGATGCTAGAATATCGGCATCCTCATTTATTTGACTTCGGAACTCCCAGCAGAAATATGTTACTTAGCAGATATCATGGATTGATAATATCTAACTATCACTGTTACCAGAAGGATAAATTACAAATTTATTCCTACTATCTAGTGAGAGAAGGAATTGGATGATATTTTTTGTAATTTCTGTGGTGGGCATATGGGATCTGATACATAGTTGCATTCAATAAATATTTACAAATAAATGAAGTTTAAGGTTTTTTTTAATTTTATATATTTATTTTATTTTTTTATTGTATGAATGTTTTTGCCTGCATGTATGTCTGTTTGCTATATGTGTGCCTGGTCTCCATGGAGGTCAGAAGAGGGCACCAGATCCTCTGGAACAGGAGTTACAGGCAGCAGGCATACAGGAATTACCACTGTATGGGCACTGGGAATTGTACCCAGGTCCTATGCAAGAGCACCCAGTTTCTTAACCACTGAGCCATCTCTCTAGCCCATGAAGTTCAATTTTTATAAAAACAATTTTAATTTTCACTGATGCTGATAGCATAGCTTTCTTATTTTGTTTGGTTGATTTTTTTTTTTTTTTTTTGAGACTGGACCTCACTCATTACTCCAGGGCTACTTAGAATTCTGTGTAGCCCAAGCTGGCCTCCAGTGTGTTGGTGAACCACCATGCTCAGCTAAAGGTACACCTAGGAGCTGGCCTGTCCTGCTGGCTCTCCCTCTGCAGCAGCTGTCTCTGGCATGTGGCTGCTACTTCCCAAATAATGTCTCTTTGGAATGCTATCTATGAGACACCTTAGGAAAATATAGTATTTTTAGTGATTTTTTTTCTCTGGTCCTAGAGATTGAATCCAGAGCCACGTTAGACACTCTACTCCTAAGCTATGCTCCTCTCCATTAGTAATCGTCTGGAGACACTTCAGATTGCCAACAGAAATAATTATCGCATAAAACTTAGTGGCTGACATGAAAGTAGGGAAAAAAAAAAAACCCTTTTTCAGAAAATTAAAGGAACTGCCTGTCTAGAGAATATTAAAAACAAAACAAAAATTAACCACTTTGATCTAAATGCAATTTAAAATGAAATTCTATTCACTTTTACTATAACAAATTAAGAATTAGTAAGGTCTTAGAAATGTTTCGCTTCAATAAAAGCAACTGTACTAAGTTCTTCAAAAGACCTACTTTTATTCATATGTGTGTGTCTGTGCGTATGTGTACATTCGTGTCCATGTGCACTTGTGTCCACGTGTCTGTGTCACCATGTATATGTGTGTGCGTGTCTGTGCCCTCAAAGGCTAGAAGAGGGTGTTACAGGTAGCTGTGAGCTGCCCACATGAGAACTAGGAACCAAACCTGGGTCCTCTGCAAGAGCAGCAAGTGCTCCCAGGCTCTCTCCAGCTCCAGCGATAACGTCTTAACGTTCAGCCAGAGCTTCCGCAGGAGCACTGTGCTCTGTGCCTCTGTCTTCCTCACATACACTAACAATCTGCTGGAGTACAAGGTCACAGGCTCGGGGCAGGTGAGTCTTGCCAGGATCCAGAAACAGAACAATCGGAGTCTACTTCTGCCCATGACAAAAGCAGGCAGAGAGAAAAGGCATGCAGAAGCTGTGACCTGAGCGGTGCCAGCTGCCTCTCATGATGTCTACATTCTGAATAGTGGAGACATGGTACTGCGTATGCTAATCACTGGTAAACTCAGAAGAGAAAATGCTCACCAAAAGCACTACCTCCTATAGGAAAATAGAAGACCATGCATTTCACCTAACAGTGAAAAATGAATTTATACGGTTAACACGGAAAATGTGCATATACCAAATGAAGGGTACCATTCTAAAGCCACACGATAAGGAAGCACAGCCAGGGCACTGGAAGAAAACAGCACATCACACTGCTTCTGGGGAAATTAGATGGTCTGGTACGTAGCCGTACTCACTAAGTGCTTAGAGATGAAGTTCAATTTCAATTTTAATTCTTAATGATGCTTAAGGGATGGCTGAGGAGATGGCTACAATTTCAAAAAGTTTTTTGTTGTAGGAAGTGGGGGTGGGGTGGGGATATGAAAAAATACACACAATGCTACTATCAAAAGTACTTACGTTATTATATGGAAAAAATTACCTCGGCATAGAAACTTTCCAAAGAGAAATGCAGTATGAAGCATAGACTCTGATCGCAAATGAACAGTTGCTAGGTAAAGTAAGTGCTGTACACAGAGCTGGGATTCAAAGGTTCATAGAAAGGGATGTGTTCATGCTGGTGTTTATGTAGTACATGAACCACTGTGTGGCTGACAGTATTGGGAAGTGTTTCAGCACAAAAACACTTACAAATTAGTCCTTTGAGTGGCACAGCATTAGGAAATCTTTCAGAATTTTGAAGAAAGTTCAAAATTTAGTGTGAACTGGTCAAAATGTTTAAGATAGCTGGGTAAGGTGGGTCACACTTGTAGTCCTAGCTATGTGGGAGGATCAGGAGTTTGAGACTAGCCTGGACAATTCAGTAAAACTTGGTCTCAAATAAAAATTAGGGGCTGAAGGTGGAAGGTCGGGGGCGTGTGTGTGCCCAGCATGTGAGAGACTCTGGGCTGATCCCTAGCACTGGGGACTAACTTCATAAACTTTGGAAGGCTGGGGAGGAGTGTAGCTAGGAGTACAGTGCCGTCCGCCATGCGTGAAGCCCCAGAGTTCTATGGTTAGTTCTGCAAACTAGAGAAAGCAATGAAACCGTGAGGTAGTATCTGCATCTGCCACCCTCTGCCTGAGGACTTGTGCCAATACTCAAGCCAAACCCTTTAGCAAAAACATGAAACTTGGTTTGTGCCATTGGCTCAGGAATTACTCTGTGCTGACCCAGGTTAAAAGCAGAACAAGTCAACCTAGTGACTAACACCATCAGTTAGCCTCCACTCAAGGCTGGAGGCCAGAGGCTACAGCGTGGCAGCCTGCTCTGCTTCCTGGACCAAGTGGCATGGGCATGGGAGGATGTGGAGGAGATGCTCCTGTTTTTATAGCCGAGTTTATGTCATCCATAAAAAACCTCGTATCTCAGTTCACTAGAAAAAGCTGCTAGAGGCCTGACATTTTTAGTTGAGTCTATAACATATTAAAATGTTCTAAATATTTTTCAGCAGGGCACTTAAGGTTGGCCACATAATGTATATCCTGGAGGACTCATTTTCACTCACAATTGTTTCTTTGGAAGTACCATTTGGCAAAGAATTACCTGGCTAAATTTCCCATTGAACACAGTTTTAGGAATAAAAGCATAGTCACAACATTCTCAAGATTATAAAACACAGGTTAAAAATTGGACTCCAAAAAGCCAAGTTGAATCTCAAATCATATGAAAATGTGAGGATTGTATACAGTTCACTCTCTCAGTTAGTCTTGCTGGGGTGAGGATGGAAGACACAGTGGTGGTGCATCCCAACAGCAGAGCTGCCCATTGTGAGCATGGTGGCCGCCACTATGCAGAAACTGCTCTCCTGCATGCAAAGCACCCCGTCAAAGCTGGGGTGCTGGGACACCTGGTCATCCACTTGTCCTGTTCTCCACACAAGTATTATCATCTGTATTCCCTGAAGGACTACATTACAGTACCAAGACACAGGAAATACTGTTAATTATATAGCTTTTCGACTGTTCAGAAGTACATATTGCTTCCATTTCTAGGATTTAAGTTATGGAGAAATCTACAACCTGCCACTGACACCTTGGTGTCAGAGTTCCAGTTCCACGGAATGAGCAGTTACCACACCACACAGCACTGACAACGTTTCCGTATTTACACGATTCAAACATGCAAACCCCTGATGGTCCTCTACAGGGCTTTATACCTGACCCTTCTTAACTTCAAAATAACTAAGAAAAGTGCAGTAGTGTGTTGCTGTGATGGCAGAGCTGGCAAGCAGGCCAGGAGGGAACAGAGTCAGGACTGCGTGATTCTCAGGCCTGTTTGAACTAATAATGTACACAATGTTGGCCAGCAGATCAAAACTGGGCCTAAAAAACGAAACTGAAGGAAAAAAACTAAATCTGTATTGAGTTTTTCTACCAGTAAAACCAAGGAACAGTGAAAAGGTGGAAATACTGGGAGACAAAGGTTAGCAGAGGTGAACAGAGTAACTGTGTTGAAATAGGAAGCAGAACTGACCCTTGGGGTGGATGACAGACTCTGAACCACGAACACCACAGGGTTTCCTGCGTTCTTGATGGCCTCCACGGCTTCTGCATGGGAGGCACTCTGCAGGTCTATGCCGGATACCTAAAACACAGAAGACGGCACTCTGATTAGAAAGGCACCAGACTGTGGACAGGTTAGCTCAGGTTCATGTGTATCATCCTGTGTGTGAGAAAAGCCAGAAACTAATGAGTGAGACCACAACCAGGAAATGGGACCAACCACACATGGAATGCTCTACTGTTTCCCACTCTGATCAAGGAAAATAATGTCTCCCCCAGGGCAAAGAGGACAGTTCTAGTATAACAACAGTCTCACTTTCACATACTGACCCTAACCTGGGAGCTGGTAAGGTTCCATTCCAGTGATGTCTCTGCAATAGCACAGGGCAGTATGTAACAGAAACCTGATTCTGAGTGGGAGTGAGGAACCTTCTGAACTTTTACTGTCTCTCCATAAACTATTATTACAATCCAGAAACTGAATAGTTCTCAATTTGTGTTAATAAAAAGAGCATCCAAACATACACAGGTTCTTTCACTAAAAGTGTTTCTATCTGCTTATTATGGAAACTCAGAGAGCCTAACTTAATAGCATGCCCACAGTTCTCAAAGAGCACAGAACCAGGGTTTCAAATCCAGAACAGAGCAATGCCTTAATTGTTGGGGTGGGTTTTAGTCAGTAGGGTGGGGAGTGCTTTGTTTTAAGGGCATGAGGAGCAGGACTGAAGGATGAATTCAAGTGTTCTCCTGACAGATCCCCTAGTTCGAGATGGGAATGGTTGATGGTGGGAAGCTAGGGACAAATGGAACTCTGACACACTGAGACACCAAATCCTGGTTCTTTTTGGCTTTAGAATTAGAAAGCAGGAACTCAAGTGGCTACATGGATGAAGACCTACTTCTGAGAAATAAACCCCAACTTCTTAAAGAAATTCTTCTTATGTATCTAAATCTTTCATGTAATTGCTTAAAGAAATCTGTTTACAACATACAGACAGAATTCATCACTGGCTTACGTAAAAACAAAACAAATAAAAACTTTATAGCAGCAATCACAGGAAAAGAGCAAATGATTCATTACAGTTGACACAATGCATAGTAAAATGTAACCTCTGAGTGCCATTGGGAGCTTGAAAAAAACTAGCAGATAAGGTGAAAAAAACTTAATTTATTTAAAGATTTGATTTATTTATGTGTATATGCACACATATGTGCTGGTACTCTCAGGGACCAGAGGAAGGCATCAGATCTCCTGCAGCTACAGCCATAAGCCCTAGTGTGGGAAGACTGATGAGGGTACTGGGAACATATCGGGTCCTGTGGAACAGAAGTCAGGGCTCTACTGAGACATCTTACTTCTGAGACATCTCTCCAATCCTCCAATTCCTAATTTATAGAAGATAAAGCAACAGACCACCAGAAAGCAAGTAGAAGGCATGCTAAGAGGCTTCACTGAAGAGAGTAAGCACATGGGAACACACATCACTAAGCCAGGACAGAACTGCAAACTGAAACCACAGTGAAGTATTACTGTATACCTATTAGAATGTCAAACTGGGGGCTGGAGAGATGGCTCAGAGGTTAAGAGCACTGACTGCTCTTCCAGAGGTCCTGAGTTCAATTACCAGCAACCACATGGTGGCTCACAGCCACCTAATGAGATCTGGCTCCCTCTTCTGGTCATACATGCTGTATACATAATAAATAAATAAATCTTTAAAAAAAAAAAAAAAAAAAAAAAGAATGTCAAACTGTAACACCATCACCAGATTGAGAATGTGGACAAACTGTATCATTTACTCATGGCTTGTAGGGAAATAAAATAGCTCAGTCACTCCTGAAAATAGTTTGATAGCACTATTCAAATTTACAAATGGATTAGCATAAAGACTAGCAAGTAGCATTTGCACATTATTATAGAGAAATGAAGACTTGTTTGCATTTGGTAATTATGCACTCGGTTTAGTGATACACACTTGTAATTTTGGCAGGAGGTGAAATGAGAAGATTGGGAGTTTAAGGCCAGCCTCAGCTACAAACAAATTGGTTCAAGGCCAACATGGGCTACATGGAACTTGAGGTATCTACTCTGGTATCATCCAACAAGCCCAATGCACATATCCATTCAGATCTCAGAGCATTTTTGGTGTTTTCATGTCCATTTAAAATTTATGTCCCAGGGCTAGAGAGATGTCTTAGAAGTTAAGAGCATTTGCTGCTCCTTCAGAGGACCTGGGTTCAGTTCCAAGCACCTACATGGCAGCTAACAACGGCCTGTAACTTCAGGTTCCAGAGTATCTAAAGCTTTTTTCTGTCCTCTGTAGTCTCCTGTATGCACAAGATAGACATAAATTCATGCAGCAATGACATATACATAAAAATAATAAATAATGAGGAAATCTTTCAAATAAATAAGATTTGTTCCCACAAAACTGAACACATTATGAACATGGATCCATCCCCTTCCAGGGTTAACTTCTTTCTGTAGACAAGATACAAGCACAAAACCTAGAACTTGCTAAAAGTTCTAGGAAGCAGGTGTCCACCTGGTCTACATGCAACATTATGCTAAATCCTTCAGTCAGCCTTTAGTATTTGACTTGCTCTCCCCTCACAAGCTAAAGAAGTTCATATAGTGTGCTTATGGTATACAAACTAAGGCATCACAAATGGACGCTATCAATTCCATCCAATTTTACTAAACATGAGGTTTGCCAAAGTGATTCTTTTACTGATTCAAACGTTTCAAGTAAAACATGCTTTCAACTTCACTTACCTCAAGTATTTTATCCCCAGTTTTAAGAGCATTGGTTTTGCCTGCAGGACTATCTTCTAACACTTGTTTGATGAATATACCCTTGAGCTCCTCTCCATTCTTTAGGCGTTTTATAACTGTTTGTCCACCAACAATGCTAATGCCAAGAGACACGCCAGGTTCTCTAAGAATCTCCACACTGTACAGGGACAAAGACACTACACTCAGGAATAAGGTAATTGCACTTGCTATACTGTCATTGTAAGTGTTCCATCTGCTGCATAGCCTGTGGCTCATGTTTTATTAAAATTTCCTAATGTACTTTACAGATTTTATATGAATGATGCTAGCTCAAAAATTATGAGACACTCAAAATGTATGACATGTAAAAGTTTAAGTTTTGACAAGCTAGATCTCTCATCTAAGAACTCTTCGGATTCAGAGATGGGCTAGCTAAGACTTGACATGCCTCTCTCCTATCAGTGTACCATCAGTCACTGCACTCATGCACAATGTTAGCAGAGAGGCTCTGAGCAAATAACAAAGGGGTGAAGACTAAAGCAAGCATTCTGTGAGCCCAAACCAGACACAAATGCATACTCTACACCAGGAGAGAGGAGCGAGAGAAGCTAGTAGGTGAGAGGATCCTCAACTACTGTTTCTAGACCTGCAGCTTCAGAGCACCCAAGGCAGTACCACCTCACTTGTAACTGACACATGATACAGCATGATGTCCATCAGTGGCTACTCTCAGAGGGACATTTGCAAGTTGCTTTCTGAGACAGCATCAAAGAGTTTATTAATACTGGCTAAGAGTCTTTAGAGAAGAAAAAAGGGGACTAAAATTTAGCATAAAGGATATTACTTATTTTAAGTATCAATTACAGTGTGACTAAGTGTCTTAGTCAGGGTTCCTATTGCTATGAAAATAGAAAAAACAAGTTGGGGAGGAAAAGATTTATTTGGCTTAAACTTCCATATTACTGTTCACCACTGAAGGAAGTCAGGACAGGAACCCGGAGACAGGAGTGGATGCAGAAGCCATGGAGGAGTGCTGCTAACTGGTTTGCTCAGCCTGTTTTCTTATAGCACCCAGGACTACCAGCCCAGGGATAACCCCACCCACAATGGGCTGGGACCCTCCCCCCAACAATCACTAATTAAAAAAATGCCCTACAGTGAGATCTTATGGAGGCAATTTTTCAATTGAGGTTCCTTCCTTTCAGATGACTCCAGCTTACGTAAAGTTGACACAAGACTAGGCAGTAGACTAAAGAGGCTGAAGAAAGGCACAAGGGTGTGCTTGCACTGAGGACGGTAATGGCACACACTCACATTCTTGGTGGACCCCAGTGGCTGAAGTTGGGCGTTTCCTCTCCTTCACCTTCCTCTCTCTCGGGTAACTCCCTGTAAGGAGAAACACAAAACTTATAAGACACATTCTTATTCTTAAAAGTTTTTGGAAGTTTCAAAATTGCATGATCTATGGGTAAATAATTAATTTTTAACCTTTTAAAGTATTCACATCAGTAAATAGACAAAGCAAATATTCACTGCTTTAATAGTCAACAAAGCAACCCCCCACATAGCTCCAAAACATCACAGAATGATGAAAACCTGGTAAAACATGAGACTCGTTGCCTTTAGTTTGTACAATTTCACATTTGCCGTATCATCAATATACAACATTTTTCTGTAGTTCTATAAAGAGTCTCACTCTGTAACCAGGCTGGCATGGAAGATGCACCAATCCTTCTGCCTCAACTCCCTAGTACTAGGATTACAGATGTGAGTGACTACGCCTGGCCTAAAATGCTTCTTAAACGTTGTACTGACTGACCAGCTAGATGAACAGTCCAGAACTCACTGTTTATTCTGACCTCTCAAGTCAGGTCAACTTGCTGACCTGGATAAAAAGAAAGGCTGAATTACAGAGTAACTAGTTAGTGCAGCAATGTGATTGCTGCTGGACATGGTATTTATCACAGCAACAGAAAGCACACTAGAGCAAATAGGTTTTAAAAATTCTTAGTTTTAGGGAAAAAAGCAACCCTGGTATTTGTGAAAGTTTGTTTTTGCTTTTGGATTTTTTCAGTTAAGGGATGAAATTCTAATGACAGTGTAAATGGTTTCCATGGCCCATTTACATTGTCAATATAGGAATTATATTCCTCACCATGCCCAGAAGCAATTTGGGGAGAAAAGGTCTTTTTTATTTTATAGCTTATAGTCTCATCATCTAGAGAAGCAAAGTCAGGAACTGAAGCAGAGACCCCCGAAAATGATGCTAAGTAGAGTCTTCCACAGCTTAGGATCCACTACTTTTCTTATACAGCCAAATCAAAAGGGGTCTGAGCCCTTCGACTACAACTATCAATCAAGAAAATGCCCCATGGGAATGTCCTCTTTGGTTATTTTAGGTTGTGACAAGTTGACAGGTGAGGTTAACTATGACACATCTAGTTCTCAGAACTTCACAGAAGGGAGGAGGCAAGACAGTGTCTAGCACATAAAAAAATTGGTTTTCTTTGATTAGGATGTAATGCAGGGATTCTTCTACTGGAAGAGGCTCACTACATTTTCATTGCCTATTATCATTCTTCAAGGAGTCGGTATACATACACTGTCATCAGATTATTTCATAGAAAATAAAGTCTGATGCCGGGCAGTGGTGGTAGTGCACGCCCTTAATCCCAGCACTTGGGAGGCAGAGTCAGGTGGATCTCTGTGAGGCCAGCCTGCTCTACAGAGTGAAGTCCAGGACAGGCACCAAAACTACACAGGGAAACCCTGTCTCGAAAAACCAAAAAAAAAAAAAAAAAAAGAAAAGAAAGAAAGAAAAGGAAGACTAAAATTTGTGAACGTTATGCATATTGGATAAGTTTCAGAAGGTCAGAAGGGGTGTACAATTGAACAAATAAAGTCACTTTACCGTGAATGTATACACCATTTAATCTGAATTAGAATCCAATAGAGTAAATCAAATACTTTTATTGTACATATTGAGATGTAAATTTGCTTAAAACATTGTAAATAAATAAAAGACTTAAAACATTAAGGAAATTTTAATATTTTCTGATTGTTTTCATTAGTATTTTCTAGTTACCACACACAGTAATGGATTTCATAGTCACTTTGATCTTATTTACCTCCCTTTCATGCTCCCTAGCACCCTCTTAGTGGTCCTACATACACAAGAACAGGTCCTCCACTTGCCTTCACCTCACTTACACTCTTACCTGTTCTGTGTCCCTTCCCCTCACTTTAGACCTCTACCACCTCCCTTCACAGTAATCCTCCTAGTCTGCTCTCTCTCTCTCTCTCTCTCTCTCTCTCTCTCTCTCTCTCTCTCTCTCTCTCTCTCTCTCTCTCTCTCTGTGTATGTGTGTGTCACATGCACACCATCAAATGTAGACAAACATCAATCTACACCTAAGCTCCACGTGAGGGAGAAAACACGCAATACTCATCTTTCTGGGTCTAGCTTATTCCACTTCGCCCAACAATCTCTAGTGCATCCATTGTTCTATTCTTTACAGCTAAACAAAATCCCTTGTGTGTTTGTGTCACGTTTTCCTTACCAGTTCCTCTCTTGTTGGACACTTAGGCTAACTCTATAACTAGCTACCATGTGCTTATCTTCAGCACATGTGAGCACAGACAGACCTCTGCAGAGTTGTGCTCAAAGTTAATAACAAGAAACTTTAAAATGCCATTTAGTGCCAGGCAGTGGTGGTGCACGCCTTTAACCCCAGCACTCAGCAGGCAGAGCCAGGTGGATCTCTGTGAATTTGGGGCCAACCTGGGCTACAGAGTGAGTTCCAGGAAAGATGCCAAAGCTAAACAGAGAAACCCTGTCTCGAAAAACCAAAAAAAAAAAAAACCAAACAAATAAATAGAAAATAAAATGCCAGTTAGTATGAAGACCACCTTTCTGACAAAGAACCTGTTAACAAATTCCAGTGCAGAGAAAACACTCCACTTCTATCAGATTCAAATAGCAACACTAAGTACAAGGCCAGCTGAAACAACCAAAAGTGCTTCACTGACACGTGATTAGACCGCATAAAAGTCATAAAGTATGATCCCAACCCTTCCACCCTGGGAAAGGACGCTACTGCTGACTTGTTCCTGTGCTTCCCTCTGCACGCTGCCCGGCACCTGCATTTTTATGTAAGAAAATACTAGTAAAATGGGGTGTGTGCGTGCGTGCGTGCGTGCGTGCGTGCGTGTGTGTGTGTGTGTGTGTGTGTACCCTCCTTGCCTTGAATTATCTGGGCAATATGCATTTTACTAGCCTCTTTGCATGTCTAGGAGTCTCAAAATTACCCTGTTCCTACCCTGTCCAACTTCTGAACTTTCTGTTCCATTCTCAACTCACTGTTTGATTGGCACCCAGCACCAAAACACCACCAACAAAACACAGACAAACAAGGCAGCTCTGTGCTTAAGGAGCCCCATGAAAATATTTCTCTTTGACATCTTATCTTTGGCATCTCTGTAGCTCTCCTCCTGGTTTGCAATTCATCAACTTCCTTACACCTCTTCTTTCTGCCCCCACCTCTCCTTCCTCTCTCCAGTCAAGCTGAGAGCACCCTGTGTGGCAGGACTTTGAAAGCTCACATTCTTCTCACTGCTTGAGTTTCCCTGGGAGATCCTTCAAACCTGGGAGCTTTATCTATACTTGACCATGTTCTCAGTGACACGTCAGAATACACATTAATCCCAAACTGATATATTCAATGGATTCCATCCGCTTTGTGAATTTAAGGATATTTCAATCCTCAACATGTCTGCAAATAACCTAATAACTTTCCTGCCAACCTATTATAAAGACAGGCCTTTATCTTGTCAAAGAATTAATGTCCCATTATCTAGCTTCCTACTCCACAAGCATGAGGCTTATATACTGTCATTAGTCATTCCTCCCTACAGATTCTCTGATGCTTGAGTCTATACATCCTTTTGTCCTCAAGCCCACTTGCTAGCCTGTTAATAGAAACTGTAAATTAATATCCCATTCTCTAATCAAATACTGTACGCAATCCATTTTGTGAATAAAAATATAAAATTCTATTTGTGATCTAATTTCATGTACTATGTAAATTTTTAATAGTAATTGTCTAATACAGATTTAGTTATAATATCCTTCTATATTTTCTAAATGTTACACTAAAATTTCACATTGTTCAGAAACAAAAGCCAAACCAGGAACCAGCTATAGGGGAAAGGGAACACAGGGGAGAGTCTGCGGGTGGGAAATGAGAATAAAGGAGAAAGTCACAAATGTAAGTAAATGCCACGATGAAACATATTCCTTTATGTGACAACTTAATGATAATAAATGGTAAACACACTGCTCTGTGTAACTCAACAACAGTTTTCAAAGGAAGAAGAAAGAGGAGGACACTGTACCATGCAGCATTTCCATATCTTGAAGACACCGTGCCCATGTGTGATGAAGACTTGGAGACAACCCGGGCACTGGGGAGTCGGTACAAAGGCAGATCTTCTTGCTCTCTTCTTTGGTCCACAGCTGGAAGATCGACGAGCATGCCAGGACCTTGGACATCATTTGGAATCATCGAGCCTGAGGAATCCAGATGACAGGAAATAAAGACCCAGTGATTCAACAAATCGTTACGGATGCCCACTATAGGTATGGCTCTTCCAGCTAGCAGATGGATGAAATTAAAGTACAGAGGTGAAAGCCTTAACGCGGGATGGCAGAGAGCATGAAACAGGAAGGGGATGGAGCTGCACAGAGGAAGTTACATTTCCAGTGTGTCCTCACAGCAAACAAACAATGAACAAAACTAGGCACTTTATCAATACCGTTACTTTATCAGATGAACCCCCTTACATTTTCTAATCATACTGCAGTTTTCCTTTCTCACCCTGACCATGAGTACTCTGGTATTTATTCATTTAAACAAAATGGCCCCATGGAATAGCAACTAAGTAAGAATTCTTACATTTGAAAAGATTAGTTTAGAAACTCCAGATTTTTTTTTTATATCTGTTGACTCGTATTTTTACAGATAATTGTAAGAAAGAAAAGGCATTATTAACTATATTTTATGAAAGGGGAAATTCAGGTTAAGGAGTTTGCTAATTGTTAGTCTGTGCATGTATGTGCAAGCCGGGTGCACAGATGCTACAGTGCATGTGTAGGTCAGAAGACAAGCTTTAGGACTTGGTTTTTGTAGGTCGTCTGGCTTCGCAGCAAGTGCCTTTTACTGCCAAGCCATTTTGCTGGCCCAATGTATACCTGGCCACTAAAGTACAGAAATTACCATAATTGATTTAAATGTTTATCTTTTTTAAGCCATGTTCTTATTCTTATTTCAATTTACTTATGGGGGAGTATACACAAGTGTGCACAGATGCATGCATGGGTACATGCTTCGGGAGGCAGAACAAGACATCAGCTGTCTTCCTCTACCACTTCTGGCCTTACTGTCTTGTGGCAGGGGCTCTCATAGAACTGGAAGCTCACCCGCTTCGGTAGGTCAGCCAGAGAGTGCTTAGGTCAGCCCATCTCATCTCGGATTACAAGCACATATGCCCAGCTTTTTATATAGATGTTGGAGATTTTAACTCAAGCTCTTATGCTTACAAAGCTGGATTTCGCTCCCACTGAGTCATCTACCCAGTCCCTTATGTTAATTCTTATTCTTTCTTTCTTCCTTTTTTTTTTTTTTTGATAGGGTCTCACTATGTAGCCCAGGGTAACCTCAGACTCAAAGACCTGTCTGTCTCTGCCTCCCAAATGCTGGGGTTAAAGGTATGTGTCACCATGCCTAACAAAGATTTCTTTTTTAATTATGTGTATGTGGGTGAATAAGTATGCCCAGAGAGGCTAGAAGATGGCATTAGATTCCCTGGAGCTAGAGTTACAGGCAGTTATAAGTGACCCATTTGTGGTGGGTGCTAGGAGCCAAACTCTGGTCCTCTGTAAGAATAGTAAGCACTCTTAACCACTTAGCCATATATCCAACCGTAATTATTATTCTTAATTTTTTAAAGTGCAGTGTGTGTGTGTGTGTGTGTGTGTGTGTGTGTGTGTGTGTGTATGTTGGACATGTGGCAGTCAGAGGACAACTTTCAGGAGTGGGTTCTCTACTCCATTTTGTGGAAGGTCTCCATGGTCCTGCTGCTGCATGAGCCTCCAGGCAATTCCCCTCTCTGCCTCCCACCTCAGCACAGGAATACTAGGATTACAAAGGCATGCCAGTGCATCTGGTTTTGCTACTTGGGTTTTGGCAATTAAACTCAAGTTTTCAGGTTTCAAGGGCAAGTGCTTTCACCCAGTTAACCATCTTGCTGCTGCTGCTGCTACTGCTGCTGCTGTGTGTGTGTGTGTGTGTGTGTGTGTGTGTGTGTGTGTGTGTCCTTCCTTTATTAGCATCTACGCTGTTTATTTTGTACATGGATTTGTGTAGTGTACATTCATGTGTGGAGGCTTGAGGTTGATGCAGTGTTTTTCTTGGTCCACTCTCTACCTTACAGAGGCTGGGTCTCTTTCTGAACCTAGAGCTCTAGCTACACAGCTTCTGAGGACTCACTGTCTTTGTCTCCTGAGCTCTGGAATTAAAGAAAGCTGCCACACCAAGCTGGCTTTCACAAGGTTCTGCAGATCAGAGCCTTGATCTTTACACTTGTGCAGGAAGCATTTTTACCCTCTGAACCATCTCCCCAGCCCCAGCCTCTTACCAGTAATTTTGGTTTCCATTTAGATGGACTCATAACCTTGAGGAACGTTGGTAAGGGGAGAGGAACAGCTTTGGACTCTAGCTGCAGGCAGATTCCGTCTGGGGCTTGGGATGGAGCTCAGTTGGTAGAAATGGCTGCTTGGCAAGCATGGAGCCCTGGCTTTGATCCCTAGCACCACATGAACCAGCTGTGGGGTGCATACCAATAATCCCACCACTCGGGAAGGAGAGGCAAGAGGATCAGAGGTTCACAGTAATTCTTAGCTACATAGTTGGAAGCCACCTGGGCTGCAGTCCAGAAAGCAGAGTAATTACAGACAGAAAAGCAGCAAGGTGGAAGAGCTGACTATGAACAGTTCTGTGCAGAGTCAAGCAGGCAATGGGAAACCTAGCAAGGTCCAGCTGTGGGGAACTTCGCTAACCAGGGAGGAGCCTGACTTGCTGTACCAGGAGCCTTCCTTGAGGCCAGTGGGCTAGCCTTAAGGACCCATGAACCATACACTGAAACAATCTCTCCTAAGGCATTTTTATTTGAAATTTGTATTCTTGAAGAAAATGTGAAATGCTATAAATTATGAAGTGTTAGTTGGAAGCTCACACATATACAAGGAGATGGAATGCTACTTTACAGGGTTGCATAATAATAAATAATGCAGCATTTATCCAAACAATATGAGATTTGATACAGATTTTCATCAAGATTATTATTAGGGGCCACGGCTCAGTGGGATGTTGCTTGCCACCAAGTCTGGCAACCTGAGTTCAATCCCTAGAACCCGTGTGACATGACAGAAGGAGAGAACTGCCTCTGACTCCTCGTGAACAAGCACGAGTGGGCACACACACAAACAAATACAAAAAACAATTTGTTAAAGTTATTTGATTTGTATATTTGTTTTCTAAAAGATTTCTTTCAGAAGTTAAGCAAGACGTTGTAATTTATTTTTGTTTGTTTTTTGAGACAGGGTTTCTCTGTGTAGTTTTGGTGCCTGTCCTGGATCTCGCTCTGTAGACCAGGCTGGCCTCGAACTCACAGAGATCTGCCTGGCTCTGCCTCCTGAGTGCTGGGATTAAAGGTGTGCGCCACCACTGCCAGGAGACAACAGAAAACCGATATGAGCCCTCTCTCCCATCCCAAACTAGGATGTTGGGGATAGGGTCTAAACAGTTTCTCATTCTTCTCCATGTTTCTGCCTGTCACGCCCTGGTCCTCAGGCAGGCTATGCAAGTGATCTACCTCTGTGCCTATGCCTCAGCCTCCTGATTTTCTTCTATTTAATGGAGACTTTATTCCAGATTCTCAGGATTGCTTTGCATCTCTGCTCTGGAATCCAAAATAGGGGCCTCCCCTTCCAGTTTCCTGAAGTGTGTAAGAGAGTCCAAAGAACCACCTGTGTTCCCTTCTTGTTTGCTCAATAAAAGAAGAACATGGCAGACTGAGGAAGCTGGGGTCCACTGAGAGGCCTGCACCCACACGAACATCAGTTTACTCCTCACTGGTGTATATCTAGGGACCCAATATAAACTCTCGGCCAGTCTGTCCTCATGTTTACAAGAACACGAGGAACTTTACACCAAGTGCCTTCCTTCAATCTGTGTCTTTATCGTGTTTCAGCGTCTTGACGTACCAGCAAACCAGAACTCCACCCACACTTCACCTTGAACAACCTGTCTAGTAAACGACCACTCCTTTTGCTTTTGATTTGTCCAAAGACTAGGTCTAGGAACAGAAACTAGACTAGAAACAGGTCTAATTAAGTGGCAATACAGCAGAGATTAGGGGGGAATAGAATTACCATGCTCAGCTGTCTTTCCTGTCCTCAGACAGTTCGCTGCCAACTGCTGGGACCTCATTTCTGTGTGGTGGTCAAAGCATTGCCTGACAGCTCCAGGTATTGCCTGTGCACCTCAGCTCAATGGGTGGAGAAGCAGAGGTGGAGCAGAACCCAGGCAGTGGCTGGAAGTACAGCAAAGGCTCCACTTGCCGAGCAATTTCCCACAGCCACTGCTCCGCTGTGCGAGTTAATGCAGGTTAGCTATCACTTCTCATGCCTGTTTCACAGGCCCTCTGCCCATTGCCTCCCCACTGGCCTTTTGCAGCGCACAAATGCCCATTTCTCACCTCTCACCGTGTTTGTCACACACTTTATAGAACTGTTCACCGTGTGCTCACAGCACCCACGAGCCCATAAAACGAATCATGTCCCAGAGAACAATACAATTGTTAGGCAATGGCTGTAATGGACACAAAACCAAGGAAGTTAAAAAGGTCCCTGGAAGTTAATGCTTATAGAAAAGGAATGGGGGAAAATTTCCAACCCTTTATACTTGGTGAGGTGCAAGAACAGAACAGCATGGAGAAAAAGGGAGAACTTGAGCAGAGAAAACAGGTGGCTGCATCAGTCAGCAACAGAAACAAGTAAGTTGATGTGTTCAACAACTACACACAAGCAGCCTGTCACCTTCTCACTTGACAAATACTACTTCTGTGCACACTGTGGTAACAGAGCCAGTGACAAGCCTCATCCCTCAGAAACTCAGCTTACAGTAAGGGACTACTCTGAAAATGGGTACAATGACAGAAATCCCTCTGGAGTAGGCAGCAAGATGGAAACAGAGCTGTTTCTTTCCTGAAATCCTGGATCACTGATACGCTGATTGTATTCCTCATTTGGAATTCACCTTCTTGTCTTTCATTGTGAATCATACTCATGTACAAGCTTGTTTTCACACTCCATGGAGAATGTGAGTACGTTAAAGAAACAACATTGTGTTGATATGTTTTTTGCTGTTGCTTCTGCTTATGTTGGTGGCGAAACCATTATGTGCTCTACTACCATTGAGTCACATCCAAAGCCCAAAGTCACTATTTTGGATTAACCACAGGATCAGGAATAGCCTATTACACATAGGTTATCAATAAATGATTTTAAAATTAATTGCTTTATAAATCTAAGATGGTTTGTTCCTGATGAAGTGCACAATGAGCTACAGATCTGAACAGGGCTTGAAGACCCTGAGACCTAATGTGACTTTACAACTGAGGAAAGGGGGGCTTGGAGAAGCTCCAGGCAGGCTACCAGCTTAGTACAGAGGAGCCTGGTATTCAAATAGGGCCTGTTGTTTGCTGAGCAAAGCTCTCAAGAGAAAAATACAAATAAGAATGGGATCAACTCAGGACACATGCTGCTGTGATGTGTACCAGCCCATGTCATTATCTTCTTAGCCCAGCACGGTGAGTACCAATCTAGTCATGCTGTCACAGATGTATGTGCTTATGAACGGTTTCTGAGCGAGGACAAGTTCAAGAGACATAACATTTTTTTGGTTTTTTTGAGACAGGGTTTCTCTGTCTAGTTTTGGTACCTGTCCTGGATCTTGCTCTGTAGACCAGGCTGGCCTTGAACTCACAGAGATCCGTCTGGCTCTGCCTCTGAGTGCTGGGATTAAAAGCGTGCGCCGCCGCACCACCACCACCAGGCTCAAGATACCTACTTTTAACAACAGTCCCCAAATGATATTGTCAAAGACCTAGGGTCTTGCAAAGCTGAACGGTACTCCCTCAACTCCTCTCTGAGAATCTATAGATGATTAATTGTTTATAGGAGAGGAAATATCATTTTCTTCAATAATGTAACCACCGATGACAAGTTGTCCATGCTCCTATAAATAACAGCCCACCCATTATTTGTAAGAAACCCTAATGAATCTCAATGGGTCACTAGGGAAAAAAAGTCATGAACGTAGAAAGGTGACAGTTGGAAAGAGGAAGAGGATCAATAGGAGTGAGAGGCGGACAAGAGAGTAATGGAAGTGTTTATGACCAAAATACATTACACATCTGTTTGAAAATATCATAATACACCCCAGTATGTATAATTAATATACAGTAATCAAAACCAAGGATAATATTAAATGGTATAGAGCTTTTGAAATGGAGACTCAAAACCTGTTGGGAAAGTTTGTTTTCATGCACAGTCATGCAGAAATATAGTTGGAAGATTTGATCTAGTGGTAATAAACTGGATAGAAAGAGGGAGGGAGGGAGGGAGGGAGGGAGGGGGCAGGGAGGGAGGAGAAAGGGGGGAGGGAGGAAAAGAAGGAGGAAGAAAGGAAGGAAGCAAGCAAGGACAATATGGCTCCAAGCAGACACCTGTAAAATAGCAGCAGTGAGCAGGCCAGTGCAGTCTGCTCATTCTTGTCATGCACCGTCAACGAGTAAGAACCAAGGAAATGGGGAGAACTTTACAAAGTAGATTTCCTATAGGCTTGGGGGGAGGCAGGGAATAAAAGCTCTCTTCCCCCAGCTATGAGCCTGAAAAGTTGCAGAGACTCATCTAATCACAGGGTTCCATGGTGACTGCCTGCTCTGGTCACTCACAGGGGCTACCCAGCATCATCAGTGCACAGCTTTCCCTAAGTGCCACCAGGGCTCCTCTCTGCAGATGCCACTGAACACACTCATGACCTCACACCAAACTGTCATCACTTTCTGAAGCCCTCTCCCCTCCACATCTGACATGTGAAATGTCACCGCAGAGAGCTTTCCCCAAAGCAAAGTCTAACAGTAAAAGATGGCACAGATCCTGAACAGCTCTGAGTCCCAGGGTGAGGACTGAACAGTCTTACCCATGATCTCAATAGAATAACAACAGCCAATATTTCACTGTTGGATGAATAAAAAAAAAAAAAAATCTTTTAAAGTTGAGGCTTCAAAAGTATATGAAAGTTGCTATTCTGGAGTGTCAAAGAAAGGTATAATACTTTCAGAAGTCTTTAATGGAACCTAAGTTACTAATGTACTAGAATCAACTATAATTTATGGTGAAGAAAATGCTTCATAAATGTTTAAAATATGCACCTCTTTATTAATATTTAACAGCTCCATCCAATGAGCTAGCAATTCCACTTAATAGCCTCAGAGACTTTAACATATATTAGTGGAGACGTAGTTCATTGTAAGGGAGTAGTCTCACTTCCAATCTATGCTGTGATACAAAGCAGAATGAAGCAAAGAATATGAAGCCTTCTCAGTACACAGAAATTGAAAGATCAAATTGAAATCTCAGCCAAAATTGTTCTGAATCAGATTAAGTGATAAACAGTTGTAAATTCAAAAGATCATAATGAGGACATGGAAGGGATTGGAAGTAGAAAATGCAAGGGGGAAACAATGTAATTATGTTTTAATTCCAAGAAATTAAAAGCAGCATGTTGAATGTAAATGTGACAGTATAATACATTGTATATAAAGAAAGCTCAAGGGCTGCAAATAGTCTAACTTTTGTGTATAAGTAACAAAGCCCACAAACCTAAGTTCAGGCTGTTGGTTGTTAGTGAATGAAGATGTTCCATGTCATCAAACCTGCCGTGCAGACCACTTCCTTCAGAGGAGGGTATGGGCGACCGGGAATCAAGGCCAAATGTTTCTTTCATCTTGAAAGGAAGAAAACCAGAAATTTGGCATGATGAGAAGCAATGAGAACACCATAATGTTGTTCAAACCAGACAGCGAGTACATGGAAAACTGGGGCTGCAAGCTGCTGCACACACCACACCCTCCGGGGGTTATTCTGTCATGAGTTGCAACAAGTGCTGCATGAGCCTGGACAGACACCTAGATATTTAGTAAGAGTTTTGATTTTTAGCATGAACAAATGGGTATAAATGATCATATTCCAGAGCATACAACAAAAAGACCTGGTTGTTAATCAAGTCAACTGGCGATGTACAGCACCCTAGATGTGTTCTTCTGACACCATGATGTCACTGCTACTTCTCAGCCTTTGCTCTGCTTCCCTAGCGCTCTTCTCTTGTTTGGTTGCTGTACTCATTTTTTGTTTTCCAGACAGGTCTGACTGAGTGACCCAGGCTGGCCTTGAACTCTCAGTCTTCCAACAGCTGGATGATAGGCACACACCAGATGCCTGTCATGTGGACTGGCCCAAAATAGAACTTACAGACTGACAAACAGTGCCCTTTCCTTCTGTCTTCCCTTTATGGGCACTCCTTTTACGGGTTTTTAAAGTTATATTCTGTTGGAGTGCTGAAACACTTGTGCCTTCCCCCAAAGTCTTATCTTAAATCAAACTGCTCAAGGGGGTTAAGTAGTGAGACACAGACTTTAAGCTGAAGGCAACTGAAATACAGCAGGTACAAAAGGATCACCTTGTTCCTTACAGAAAGACAGAATCAAAATCCTATTGTGAAAGACATTCTCCCTGCAGGCAAAGGGAAAGCAACATCTTCCTCTTCAAGCATAAAATCAGAAGCCTTAAGCCTCCCCCTAACACTAGGTTACACTTTCAAGACTTAGTATTTCTTGGCAATTGCATATCTGAGTAACTGACTCCGTTGCTTCTTTGAGTCCTCCCTTACAGGCCTCCCATGCTATATGAACTTATGAAGTAACCACGCATGCTTTTCTCTTGTTCATCTGTCTTAGTGGAATTTCATTTCAGGGCTCTGCAAGGTTGGAAACAGGATTTGTCTGCCCCCACAGCTCCCAAGTAGAGATGTTAGGAGGCAGGCCTCTAGCAAGGTGATCGGGGTCATGGAAGCCAAGCCTTTATGAAGGAAATCTGTGACCTGGAAGAAAAGACCCAGTGAGAGACTTCTAGACAACCCCTTAATAGAAACTTCCACTTAGGAATCCTAAATTGAACCCTTCCCAAAGCATAAATGCTACTGACACCCTGATCTTAGGCCTCTCAGTCTTCTGAAGGTAAGAAATAAATTTCTCATGTTAATAAGCCACCCCAGTAAATGGTATGTCCATTATAGCAGCTCACAGACATAGATATAGAACATAAATTGTCATACATTTCTATGAGCATAAATTAAAAGTTTATGCTCATGATATAAATATATTTAATTAATTTAAGTGAATAGCATTTTTAAAGAAATGTTTTGTTTTACTTTTTGCATTCAGAGTCTAGCTCTATAAGCCTGGCTAGCCTCAGTTTGTAATCCTCCTGCCTCCAACTCCTGACTGTTGGAATTACAAAAGTGTACCACCATGCAGGGTACCACTGTTTTTTTTTTTTTTTTTTTATTGTTGGAGAGTTTGATGGTTCAAAATAAAAATAGGACGTTTATATTTTCTATTGATCTATTTTCTATAGAATTATAACAGTCAGACTTCAGTGGTAAAGAAGGCGTGCCGGTTAATTGCTAGGCTAATTCCTGCCAGCTTTCCAAAACGAAACAAACCATGATCTCAGAGAAGGACATAAAGTCAGATGGCTAGGGGAGCTGACAATGTAGCACGCAGCTCAAACGTTACATGGGGGTGACAAGTAAGTAAGGCGTGACTACCTGTCTGACTGGAGTAAAAGCAGCAACAACTCCAGAGAAGGGAAGGGAGGAGATGGAGGGCAGTGCTTAAAAAGATGGCGTGCTTAAAAAGGAAAACAGTTTGCAATAGTTGGGGCTGACTGGGGTATTTCGTAATGTCAGCGGCAATTCTGCTGATAGTAACTGGTAAGCAAGAAAAATCACTCTAAATATGGACTTCAGTAAAGCAGATTTGAATTTTACTATTTTTATTTAATTTTATGTATTTGGGTGCTTTGCCTGCAGGTTTACATGTGCACCCTGGTGCCTGCCTGATAGGTACTGAGACGGAACACAGGTCCGCTAGAAGGGCAAGCGGGGCTCTGAACTGCTGAACTAGCTCTCCAGCCCTCAGTGAAGCAAACTGAGGTCAGATGGTTAGATCTTTAGAAAACTGAATTTGGGTTTTTTTTAATAAATAAGAGAAAAAATGAATATACTGTCATTCTGGCAATAATCCTGAAGGAAAAAAAAAACACAAACAAAAAAACAAGACCTTTAAAAAATGGGCAGAGGTTGCAATATAGGTTTTCCACAGAACATGCTGGGTCAATGAGCACATAAAAAGATACTTAACATTACTTAACACTAATTAATGAAATTCGTATCAGTGTCATAATGAGGTAGGTGTGGTGGTGCATGTCTGTAAGTATTGGGGTATAGAGCTGAGATTAAAGAAGTCTAAGGCAAGAGAATCTAGAATTTACAGCCAGCCAGAGTGCTGTTTTAAATCTGAAATATCTCTACAGGTCATATTTGAGGACTGTGAAACCTTAAGGAGGCAGGGCCTGGCTGACAGCAGCTGGCCACTAGGGAGGAGCCTCTGAGGGCTGCAGTCACCTCTGGCTCTAGCCTATGTTTTCTGTTCTCTGCTCACACCACCACTGAACAAACCTCTCCACACAATCCTGCCACCAAGAACTGTTCCCACCATTGTGCCTTCCCTGCTATAATTAACAGGCAGAAATCTACTCGAAATCACGAGCTAAAGTAACCCTCTCTCCTTTAGGTTTTCTGTTGGGTGGCTATCCTCTCCCAGGAACAAGGCCGGCAACCACTGCACTGGCAGATGGGCGCACTTGCTATTTACAAGCACAAACTTTAAAAACTCAGGCAAACCAGCATTAACAAGGGTGTGGAGAGCCGGGCGGTGGTGGCGCACGCCTTTAATCCCAGCACTCGGGAGGCAGAGCCAGGCGGATCTCTGTGAGTTCGAGGCCAGCCTGGGCTACCAAGTGAGTCCCAGGAAAGGCGCAAAGCTACACAGAGAAACCCTGTCTCGAAAAACAAAAAACAAAAACAAAAACAAAAAAAAAAAAAAACAAGGGTGTGGAGAAGCAGAACACTGAACACTGCACAGCATAACTGCTCTGACAAAAAACTAACCCTAACCCATCTGATGGCATCAACATGAGATCAGAACCAGAGAATGAAGAATTCCAACCCTGGCTTGGCTGACGGCGACAATGTCTAAGGTCCTTTTCAAGGTCTTTCTTTCCTATTGGTTTGTAAGTCAGGGTCTAGCTCAGCACTAACTTCAAATTTCCTACGCAGCAAAGGCTGATCCTGAACTCCTGATCCTCCTGCCTCCACTTCCCATATGGTGGGATTACAAGCACCTAGCTCATACACCCCATGTTCCTCCATGCTCGGCTACTGCCAACACATTCCTAAGGGTCACTTTCATTCACACTCATGCTTTACATGACCCACAAACACGCAGATTTCATTTATGATGTGGAGCATTTGTTAGCTCTGCAATCATTCAGATAGGGCACTTCTGACAGAATACTTGCCTAACAAGCATTTCCACTAATAGGCTGGGCCAACTTCTGTTTTAGGACTTCACAAATTTCATATTCAATAGACTGTAATTGTAATTTCTCTCTCTTAAAAACCTGCCTTAGAGTCCTTGAAAATGCTTACTGGTCACTGTGACCTGTGCACTCCCACAGTAATGCTGTCATTCCCAAATAAACACCAGGATCCTTTGGAGACTTTCCAATTGTGATTTAGGCTGGCAACCTAAGAGAACTGAAAACAAGATTTGAACAATATTTATAAACCAATACTTATAGCAACATTATTCATGAACAGTAAGGGTAGAGGACTGGAGACATGGCTCTATTGAGGGCTGGACTGATCAACCTGGCCTTTCCCTGATGCATAGAGAAGAAACACAGCTCCCTCTCTAAAAGCAAGAATATGATTGGCAAAACTGGTAATGGCCTGAGGCCAGGGCCATGGGGGAACTGTGGCTTCAGATCCCAAGAACCCAATCAACCTACCATATTTGGCTCTGGTTACCAGTCCCAAGATTGCTGTATGCTCGGTTTATAATGCTCTTGAGATACCCTGTGTTGCCCTTGTGCAACACTGTTTAATTAGCTTCCTGCTGACTTAGTCCCATTGTATGGCAGACTGCTTTCTCTGTCCCATTTCTCCCCTAGAAATAGTATATACAGTGCTGTACTTAGTAATAAACTACTTTGGCCTAAGATACAGCCTGTACAAGACCTCCCAGTTCCAGACTTCTATCTTCTCTATCTTCTATCATTATCTTCTGATCTCATGGTCCTCTCTCTCAGGACCCTATCACTGAAGAACAACCTGATGGTCCCGGTCATGGCTCGGTAGCTAAAAGCACTCACAGCTCTTATAGGGGACCCGAGTTCAGTACCCAACACCTACATGGAAAGCCAAAATGTGGCACATGTGAGAACATTCTCAGAAACTGTGAGTTGCTACAGAGATGACTTTAAGCTAAAGATGTCATGTATTTGGACTTTCCTCACATGACTGAAAGCAGCAGTTTTGGCTAGCCAGCAACACAAGCTCAGCACCTGAGAACCAGAGGCAAGTTGATGTCAAGGCTGACAGTCCGATCTACACAGTTAGACCCCATCTCAAAAAACACAAAGGCAGGAGGAGGGGAGTGGCAAGAGGCCACTTGTGGGAAATAAGCTGTTAGTTACATGGCATGGCAGCTGGGTCTACTCCCAGAAATAACAGTAGGCCTAATCCACATGCATACCTGAGGATGGCAGCACCTCAGACACCTAAAGAAATAAACACTGCCACAAATTTTCGCATCTCAGGATTGTCCCCTAAATGTTCATTTATGTTTCCTAAACACACCTATTGGTTCTTCCCACAGAAACCCTTTCTTGTTCTCTGCTAACGTCTTCTCTCACTTTAACTGATAGTCTCCTAGGTCGGACCTAAAAGGGGCAAAAGGAAATATTTCCCATTGAGACATACAGGGTAAATTATTCTGCCTTAACGAGGATGTCTGACACACACCGACATGAATGAACCTGGAAGAGCTTATACTAATTAAAATAAATCAGACATATAATGATAATGTTCACAACTTCCTTTCTATGAAGAGTCAATTCCTAAATAGAAGACAGAATTACAGTTAGTGCCAGGTGGGGACGGGCAGGGGGAAGGCACTCATTGTTCCGTGGTCTCAGGGTTTACGTAAAGGAAGATGGGGTCCTGGGATGGACAGAGATGGTGGTCACACAACAGTGTAACTGTATTTAATGCCAACAAACTAGACGCCAAAAAAGTACATAATACAGACATTAACACAATTTTGGCGGGGGTTGGGGGCAGATCCAGGAACTTTCATGGTTCACCTTTTAACTAAAATCATAATATGTGGGTAGTGGAGGAGGATCATCGGTTGAACTTCTTGGGTATTATTTGTATATCACAAACACAGCCTTCCAAAGACAGAAGCAGCAATGTTCCTCTACACTCTTGAGGGCAGCCCCTAAATAGGTGCTGGGAACTACATGTTCTTAAGTCATCTGAATATAGTTTTAAATCCTCTCAGGGATTATGATATCTCATACATGTTAATATTATAGGTTAAATACCTTAGTTTAATCCTAAATCTGAAATTTTTAAGTACCAACATTACACAGGTGGAAAATTCCATTATGTGACTTCATATGACAAAATACAGGCCACTAAAAATATTGTACAAAGCCATGTTTACTTTTGTACAAAGTATTTATAACTTTCAGGTTATACACGCACATATGAAACCAACAAATTCTGGTTTGGGACTTAGTTCTCACTCCTAGCATATTTCATTGTATATTGCAAATCCTCCAAAAAGTCTGTACCACTTCTGGTACCAAGGACTTCAGATCAGGGAGACTAAACCCAAACTGGATCATGGGTTACATGATTAAGTTATGGATCCAGAGGTCCATCAGTACTGAGAAGCAAATAAAGATCCAAGCCACCCCTGCCATCACTGTAGAAGGGAGTTAATGCCAAGTGAGAACATGGGATAATTTGAAGAAAATCAAGTGGTATTTGTTCAGAATATATGAGAGTTGAAACAATATTCATCAATATGTCCTATAACATTAAATCATATAATTCAACATGAGAAGAGGCAAAAATATCACACACACACAAAGCATAGTGAAAAAAAACCACTCAACCAGCAAGGTAACCACAGCTCCCAAATTCCAGAGAAGTAGTATGACATGAAAAGGATGACTTCATGTGCACAGCCATGCTCCTGGCAATGCATCTTGTAAGCCATCCTAACTGTGAAAAGCCCATCTCATTTCTGCTTTGTCTGTGGGAGTAACATGAGCAAGGGAGGGCCAGAGTGGGGAGGAGATAGAGGCTGTGTAGCAAAGCCGTACCATGTCTGTAGTGCTGTAGCTATACTGCTGCATCTCCTGGGAATAGACACTCCTCATGGACTCTGCATCATCGCCTCCTGAGAGGTTAGCAGGCAGCCACTGTGTGCCAACCTGGAGTTCCTGCCTAGGAGGTGCATGTGTGGCCTCCTGAATGTGCGGTGGTGGGTGTAACTCCATGGCCCGGAGGTGATCTTGATAGAGTTCATATTCCTCATCAACAAGCATCTCTCTTTCCTCACCCCCTCCCTCCAGGGGAGGGCTCAGAAATTCATGCATTTCCCAGGCTTCTGAGCTGGTATCAATTTCTTTTTGTTGGAACTGCAAAGACTTTCCCAAATCTAGAAATGGTTCATCCACAAGTTCTTCAAGATACGGCTCATCTCTAAATCCCTGTAAAATAGAAGTTTTTAAAAAATGTTAAGTTCTACTTGTCTTAAATCTGCACTATACACCTCAACCTGAAAAAGTGCCCATCTAACTGTAGTACACTGCCTTAGTCAACACACGATCAGAGTCAGCTGCGCTTCTGTGTCACCAAACAAAAAGAAGCTGCAGCTCATTCTGCATGGCCCAGAAATTGGACATGGAGTAAAGAGGTGGAAGCCTGCCATTGCCAAGGTGAACTGAAAGCTCCATCTTATAATAACTACCCGACAATTCTCCATCACCATGGTTAAAATGCTGCACCAAATATCAACTCGTCCCTAACACAAAATGTAGTTCATAAATGCAAAGTCATTTCATACTTAAGACAGTAAAGTCTGAAAAGCTCAGTGTAGTCAAGCCTAAGTAACTAAAAAGAAGTCAAGGCTATCTGAATGTTCAAAACACTTTCTCTTTTATTTTTTTGTAGGGTTGGGGATTGAACCTAAAGCCTTGCACATGCCAGGCAACATTCTAGTGCTAAGCTATACCTCTAGTCCTTAAAAAACAAAACAAAATAATAATAATAATAATAATAACCTTCATAAATTAAAGACATAGCTATATCCCTCAAGTACTTTGAGTATAATTTACTTTTAATTACCCTTATAACAGAAACAAGATTTTTACCTATACTGAGAATATGATAAAGAGAAATGAATACAGTGTAATTTTTGCTGAACTGCTGCCCTAACTCTGGGGAGCCTATAGCTCTTGAGCACAGAGGCCTAATCCCCTGTAGATCAACACTCATTCCTATTGTAAGCCCCATCCATTAAGCACTACCTAGTGTAAATTTCTACAATCAACCTGCCCCCCTGCCTTCTTCTTATAACTCAACAACACCACGTGGTAAAGCTTCACATTGAATTAGTGAACCAATACTGCAACTTGATTCAAACAGTCAAAGTCAGAGGATATATGTGAAAATATTACAATTATAAATTTTTAACACAAAGTGTCTAAACTTTTAAAAGTGTGATGGACATTATGGGAATGCCTATCAGTCTGAGACACTGTACATATACGTCAGGAATGTTACTAAACAATTGTTATCAAGCAAAACAAAGAATACATAGACTTTAGGGATAGAAAGAAAGCTCAATATATATATCAAAGGGGTTTGAGTAGAAAGTCTTCTTTGGAAAATATTCAATTATGAAATTGCTCCATTTTCTATAGAATTTTACATGATGTCTGTTTTCAATGATATATTCTTTCTCCCAAATTTGAGGTTTATATGAGTGCGTCAAAAGGTTTGTTCTTTTAAACATATGTTTACATTTGGGGTGGAGGGAGGTGTGTGCTCAGCACATGTGTGGAGGTGAGAGGACAACTTGTGGAGTCAGCCTTCTCCTTCCACCTTGTAGGTTCCAGGACTGAGCTCCTGTCCAGCATGGTGGCAAGTGCCGGAACTGAGGCACTTACAGCGTTGATCTTTAGAATATGTCCACATCTTCTGTCACTTAAAGAGACAATGTAAGACTAAATGAAAAAATTTAATTGAAAAAAATACTAATTAAAGAGAAGGAGGCTGGTAGGATATACCTGTGATTACAGAGGTGGGGGTAGTATTTGATTTGTAACTGTTTAGCTGAGTGAGTGGGGACAAGTTTGTGTCTTTATAGTAACTTTAACTTACCAAAAAAAAAATTCAAATGGCAAATAATTTGATAAACATTTATCAAATACCTTGGGTGCCTCAAGGATTAAAGATGAATGTATGTCATGAGCAGTTTCTGAAGACTCACTGTTGTCTTCATTGTTGCTTGAATGTAAAATAAAACAACTTTCTTCCTTCTCATCTTCCTGAAAATAAAAACCAATTTATGATGAAGAAAATCCTTCGGTTTCAACTTCGATAGTTCTCATCCAGTGCAATCACTCAACAAAGTCTATGCAAATATGAACAAAGCAAACTTTCACCCACAATGGAAAGAAAATGAACCTTAGGCCAGAATTGATCAACTTTAAGTATTCTTTAAAGCAAAACCAGTCACCCAGAAAAAGGCCTTGCAGATACAGCTATGATGTGATCTCTGCACCAAGCATACACTTACGTACTTTAACATTCCCAAGATAGTCATTAACAGGCACTCTAAGAAGAGGGTGCCTTATTGACAAGGAAAGGGCTTAATCAGTACTAGTCACTCAATAGTTACATGTCCAGAATCTGACTCCAGAACCTGTGTTCTCAATTACCACTCCACGTAACCCCTATTTTACAGCTCAGCAAGGTGGGTGGTAGGGGGAAAAGGCCTCATGGTGCACAGCCTTAGAACCACAGAGTAAGCCATAGCTCTACAGCCAAGGACCAGTGTGGTCTGCCTAAAGCTAAAGACACAGTGTAGTTTTTAAAGACAATTCATTGTTTTTTTGAATCGAGTATGTTTGAGGTAAGTTTGCAGAGGAAAAGATAAATTACTATCATGGATAAGATGAAAATATATCATTGTAGTTCTATCAGGATAGTTATTATATGGCTTAATACTACAGAAGTAATTCTGCTCTGTTATATATCTATAGTCTTTCTGCTCCAGCCTGACTTTGGTTCTTCTCACCATTACTCTCCCTGCCTCCACACAGGCATATACCACCCTGCCCTCTTTATTCAGAGTACTCCACCATCCCAGTCACTTTCCCTCCTTGTCTTGGCCTCCCATCCCTAGCAGCCTCAGACTCTGAGGAAGAACGGTGAGCCAAGTTCCAGCTCTCAGTGAGGCTCCAAACCCTCTCTGGGCCATGCTCTAGGGTCCATCTCTGCAGCACTTCCTCAGCAGGAAGCAGCACAGCAAGTGTACTCTGTGGGTCACACTGCCTCAGACTTCCTAAAACTGCTCAAGGGAAAGGCTAGGTTGCTTCCGTCCTACAGGGCACACGTGGTTAAAGATTTTCCCATGCAGCCATGATAATCTAGCAAATAATTAACAGAGAAAATACAGACAAAATACTTGCCACAAAAAAAAGATGAAACTCATAAAAATATGAATGTTTTCCCTCCTTAACCGATACAAAACTACACTGAGTACTTCATCTTACCATCTGTTGCCTATGGCAGTACATTTCATATCTGAAAAAGTCAAGAACCTGGTTAGCCATATACTAGACTTAATTCTCAAAGATTTAAAGTAACTGGTGAGTGTTATATTCAGACATTCTGGTGTGTACTTCTATAGAATAAAAAAGAGGTAAAGATGGGTATGTGCCTAGCATAGGAGGGCCCTGGAATCAATCCCCAAAAATGTAAAAAGCAGTCCAAAGGCCACACAGTGGGTTCCTAATGCAAAAACACTTATTGCAGTACATTGTTCACCACACACACACACACACACACACACACACACACACACACACACAAGCCAGTGAGGTGTCTGAACTACTATCATGTAGCATGCTAATATATTTCACATATTAAAATAATTTTAGAGTCAAGAAAAGACTTTACTTCTTGATGTTCACTGCATTAAACATTTTTAAAAAAGATTCATAGAATAAAACTGGTCTACTTTATCACCGTTTGTGAAATGAAAAACTACATCAGAACTACATAGATGAGCAACTGGGAGGGAGACTGTGAAGGACTCAGGTCTCCATCTAAATAAACATCTGCCACTGGACACTGATGAGGCTTTTGAACCTTTAGGTCTGAAACTCACTGGGTTATTCAGGACAAAGCTAAAAATGGGCTTCCCGAAACTCATTCTGACAACTTACCACAACCAAATGACTGTTAGGATACATGCACACAAACTAAACAGGACATTACAATTGAGCAAGATTACACAGTAGTGTGGCTAACAAAGGGTAAAAGGCTTGAAACTGTCCAATCGAGCTCATATTTTGACCCCCACCCCTCACTAATTATAAAGCTCTAGAGAAAATTCTGTGTCTCACTTGTAACGAGAATGACAAGAGGGGGGCTCTTAACCTTGCTTTGAAGATAATATTAATTAATATATGTGATAGGCTTAAAATACGTAGTGATGTTCATAATAAATGCTCATTTAAAACTAGATGAAAATAATCAAGTATTTGTTTTACACTGAGAACCTCAACAACATAATTTTAAGGAAGCACAGTCAAGAACAGTCAAGGACATAGTACATCAAACCATAAGACGACCTCAAGTCAGCTTGACTCCACAACAGTTGTCAGCACTAGGGCCACCAGACATGCTGATGACAGACGATGACAGGAACGTAGAAAAACGCCATTGCCATATGGACAAAAATACTATGGTTCATGAATTTCAGCTCACTGTGACCTAACATTCTAAAATAGTAGTTCCTAACCTGTGGGTTGTGACCCCTTTAGGGTCAAATGACTCTTTCACAGAGGTCACATATCAGATATCCTGCATATCAGGTATTTACATTATGATTCTTAACTATAACAAAATTACAGTTGTGAAGTAGCAAAAAAAATTTATGGCTAGGGGTCACCATAACATAAGGAATTGTGTTAAATGGCCACAGCACTGGGAAGGTTAAAAACGACTGCTCTAAAATTAGAATGCAAAAATTATTTAATTTACATATAAGAAATATGAATAGAACCTGGGAGTCTGTTTTAGAAACCTGTATGGTAGTACAAGTGGCAGAACCAAGGCTAGAAACGCCAGTAGTGAGCAATCACTCAGTGTGTCACATCTGATGACGTGGCCTTTATTCCTGAAACTTGCTCTGATGTTGTAAGTCAAGGACATTAAGAAACTTGCTTGCTGCTTACTGCTCTTTCAGAACAACGGAGTCTGATTCCCAGAGCCCACACAGGGTGGTTTACAAGCACCTCTAACTACAGCTCCAGGGATTCTGATGCCCTCTTCTGGCCTCTTTGGGCACTGCACTCATAGGCAAAAACCTCTACACTTAAATAAAATAAATCTGAGTTAAAAAAGAAAAAAAGAAAGAAAGAAAAAGAAAGGGGGCTATAGAGATGGCTCAGAGGTTAACAGCACTGGCTGCTCTTCCAGAGGTCCTGAGTTCAGTTCCCAGCACCCACATGGTGGCTCACAACCATCTATAATGAGATCTGGTGCCTTCTTCTAAATAAATAAATAAACAATCATCTGTAGTGAGATCTGACACCCTCTTCTAAATAAATAAATAAATAATAAATCTTAAAAATAAATAAATAAAAAGAAAGAAAAGAAACTTGCAAAGGGTCAAACACATGGGAAGCAGTGTGGGACAGATTTTGTGTCCAGATGTATTTGTTTCCCTGGCCCATGTTCTTTACTGTATTAGTTTTATTTCCTTTATTAACACAATTCAAGCCTTACAGGTGAGGCATATTTGTCTTCCAAATTCATGTTGATAACTACTGCACTGTTATCACTTCCTATATTAACTGAGTTCAGAACTTACCACCAAAGGCTTACAGATGCCAAGGTGCACAGCACCTGGGGGCACAGCCTTCAACACTTCCACAGCCTCAGCAAGTGTGGCATTGTCCAGAGAGAACTCATTGACTGAGACTAGGCGATCTCCAGGTAAAAGTTCTCCACTTCTTTCTGCTACACCATCTGCTACCAAGGAGCGAATCACAATCACCGACCTTGTGGGATCCAAGGGGTCCTACAAATTAAATGAAAGAAAGTCAGATCCCTGAAAATAACTATGTAGGCTGAAGAAAGCTTATCTTTAACAAGTCTAATTTGTTTATCCAACATGGCCAGCACTCTGTTGACACTCTATAGAGGTTTAAATCAATGAAAACATCATTCTATATATCTTACAATATCAGCTTATATCAAGGTGAAGATATAAACTTAACAGTTTCATCTGTATGACTGAGTACTCAATACATGTAAATTTGTCCTTTAAACATTTGGTGACTGACTACAAGAGATCTGAGAAGAGTTAGGCCAAGATTCTGACACTTTCAAGACATAATTATACTGTGGGACAAAAACATGGCCATGACTCCCTTTGGTCCCTATGTAGGCTCTAAGAGGAGCATTAAAGTGGGAAACAACACTCCATCATTCAGCTGAGCAAATACAGCATCCTTCTAGGAAACTACATAAGGTCAAAAGGAGAGAGAGAGAGAGAGAGAGAGAGAGAGAGAGAGAGAGAGAGAGAGAGAGAGAGAGAGAGAGATAGAGAGATAGAGAGATATCATTTTTAAAGTGTATTTAGGAGCTGGAGAGATGAGTCAGTAGCTAAAAACACTTACTCCAAAATCACAGGAAACAGAGTTTCAATTCCGGTACTTACATAGTAAGCTGGATGTTGCTGTAAATACCTATAACCCTAACTCCAAATGGGGCAGACACAGGAGAATTGCTGGGATTTTCTGGCTTCTAGCCTATTGGAGAAAAGAGTAGCCCAAGAACCAAAGAAAGGCCCTGCCTCAAAGAAAGACAGGAATGACAGAGGAAGGCACCTGGCATCCTCTTCTAGCCTCTGAAGTGTGCAAAGGTGCATGCACCTTACCTACACGTATACTCATATAGACACACACACACCCCACAAACAGTGGTAAAGAGCTTGCCTGGCATGAAAGTAGCTTCAACACACCAGCAACACACATACATGGATGTGCTTACAGTACATGTTTTAAAAATAATCAAAATTATGACAATTTAGTGGCCTGACCAGATTGATTCCAACAGATAAAGGGAGCAAGCCAACATGAGGATTTCTCATACAGTGGGAGAGCACTGTATTATTTTATTTGAGCACAGAAGATAGTGGACATATCAATGCATCTGCTTGAGGAATACCACTTTGTAGAACAACTAATCTGGAACTCAAAGTAATCCTCCTGCCTCAGGTGAGCCACCATATCGTGCTTACTGTCTGAATTTGACAGATGACAGAAAGTGATATTGAGGAAATTAAGGAAACTGGACACCACTAGCCACTGTTAGGGGTAGAGCCAGACTTCAGCTGGGCAGTCCTTACCCCTGACCACCAAGCTCTGCTGTTTCCTCTGCATCATGGTAACTGTCAGGAAGAACTCTGAATGGTGGAATGCAACCCTGCTGCTGATCTCCTATGGCCCAGTAGAGCTCTGTTGGTATTGCTGGTGTGGGTATGTGATGTGGCATTGTTGCCAAGCCTTCTTCATTAACGAGCTACAGCATATTTGCTGTTTCGTCTTGCAGGTACCATTCTACATAGGCCCTGGTAGCAGAACAGCGTTCTATTGCTGCTGCTTCTATTGAATTCTTCCTGAGAGAAGGGAGAGAAAGGAACTGCGAGATTTTGTCGTACAACTGTAAGACTAAATTAACAAAGCAAAAATTTGTCAAAATGCAGGCTGTATCTGTGAGAAGTGCTGGTGGCTCTTTTGGAGATTTCTGGTTCTGTTTTCCACACCTTAGTGCTTTAGACAGCAACATCCTTTTTAAAGCACTGCACAGAATTGTAACAAAGTATACATATTGATATCAACAAAGACTACATAGCTAAATCTTTGAAGAATGCTTTCAAATACAATTCTTGCTTTTTTTTTTTTCTCAATTGACCTTGTCTGTCTCCCAAGGGACCAGACCCTTGACATAATCTAATATTTAACAGCACATATTCACCAAGAGAACTAAAATAAAGAAACAAACCAAAACCAAGGGATTTTACTAATAAGGTATGTAGTGTTAGACTATATTAACACTGATAATTTCAAGTAGAGGGAGCTATTGTATAGGAAGAGAGGAGAGGTACGCAAAAACCCGGTGTGTATCCACAGGTAATCAGAGCAGCAATATGGAAGAGTTGTCCAACCTTGTTACCAGCAACCATGAATCACAACGTGCTTTCATTTTGAAATATGAAACCATTACATTTTAAGTTTGACACACTAATAAATAAGCTATACAATTATGTCCTTCATTTAGGAAGTCAGTTTTTGTCAACAAGGCTTTTTTATTGGGATGGGAGGGAAACTACATGAAATGCACAGGAGGAAGGTGGCATTGTCTCCTATTAATGATCACTAAACATTATTGGAAAGACTCTAACAGTAGAATATACCAAAAGTAAATGACTTTTCTAAGTCTTTTTCACTGTGGATACTTGATACCATTTCATATAACACTGTATCAGAAACTTGAAGAGGTGAATGAGCATCTTCTAATTGTAGCTGACAGAAACAATTCTTAGAAAAATTATCATTATATAATGAGGAAGATTCATTAAGAAACAATGAAAATAGTTCTGCTATGGAAAGATAATGAATTTCATTTATTACAGCAAAGTCATGCGAATATTTATTTACATGGAACATAGTCTCCTTTAGAACACAAATTAGTGCCAGGTGCACTTGCTTACTAAAATATTCAGACTTGGCGTCATAGTTATTCAAAACATCTTACCCCTTTTTCGTGGAGGCTAGAACCCAGAGATAGCTTCTTTGTGGCTTATAGAAAGAAAAATTAAGTGCGGGTGCACATGCACACACACACACACACACACACACACACACACACACACATCATTGTGAAGATGCCTATCATGCTTAATTGCTACTGTGCTTCTGGAGATGATGTTCCTGACTGTGTGGGTTCCCACATCCTATAATAAACAAGTGATATCTGCATGACCATCAAGGTAGCAGCTGCTTTTGCCCGCTGGGATGGCTGCATTGTGAGGCTTCGCTGCCTGAAAAGTGCTCAAACACCTTCCTGACCCAGGCTGCTTCTCTACATGTCCACTTTCTGAAAACAGTCCATAATATCATACAAAGATGGTAAAGATATTTCTCAATATTGCCAGTGAACCTTGAGGCCTTGCAAGCATACTTTAACGTTCTCATCATCACCTGTCACCATAATTGTGTGTGTGTGTGTGTGTGTGTGTGTGTGTGTGTGTGTGTGTGTGTGTGTGTGTGAGGGGGCACCACAGCATCACAGGACAACTTGCTGGAGTTGGTTCTCTCCTACTCAGGTCACCATGCTCAGCAGCATGTGCCTTTGCCCACTAATCATCCCTCACGTTTCCCCGTTTGATAAAGAAAACTGAGACGTTGCCTTAGAGCGAACAGCCAAGAGAGGGCACTAAAGACCAATCGTAGAGTGCAAGAAACACTTGTCTTGGTTAGGAAATTCCTATTTATTCAAAACCGCTGTGCCATTATATCTTCTAAAATATGTGCTCCATATATTTATTTTAATTCAACCATTTATGGAAAGGATGTTTCATGAGAGGGTTAAGCTTTTTAAAAGACAGAATTCCTGTAATCAACTGAGAACAGCAAGTGTTCAGGGTACACCACACAGAAGCCAGCAGAAGAGTATGCATTCTACACTCACCACTCAGCTAAGGAGCCCTGGTCAGTCAGCTCTGTCTCACAAGCCAATCAAGTCACCTATCTGAAGAAAGGTCATCAAGGAAAATGTAAAACTCTTAAGGTGATGCTAGGGTTTGCTGTTTATTGTAAATACTGAATTTTGCAATGTTTGGGAAATCCAGCCCCGAGTGGAGACAGCACACACACAAGCATGCACTTGCCCTCCTGCCCTTGCCCTAAGATGCACATTTCACAAGTCAATCTATTATCTTCCATCTCTTCTATCACCCCTCCCTCTCCTCTGCCACCCCACTGCCGTGTTTAGTCTCACACCATTTCAACTACCTGGATAGATGCTACAATCTACACCATGCCTACAGGCTTGAATTTCATCCTGATCAGTACACTTACTACAGAAAGAATGGAAACTAAAAAAATAAAATGAGAGGTTGGGGATTTAGCTCAGTGGTAGAGCGGCCCTAGGTTTGGTCCCCAGTTCCGAAAATAGATAGATAGATGATAGATAGATAAACAAACAAATAATTAAAATGAAGATGTCTGTAAGAGCCAAAGGTCAGGAAGGAGCAGACTAACTAATGTCTTCTGCACTCATGAACTCACAGTACCTGTGGCTGCCTGAACAAAAGGAGGCCAGGTACCATTCTAGCACAGAGAAAGGAAGAGCTCACAAGCTTCCTCCCACACCAAAGGAACTACTGACTGCTGATGACTTCTGGGGGGGGGGGGGGGGAACCAGTTTTCTCTAAGGGTGAGGCCGCTGTGAACAGCCCCACACTCATTAGTGTGGGCAGCACAAATTGAACTTGATGGGCCATTAAAAGGAGAAAGGAAACTGAGGCAGGAGAGAGGCAGAAAGGATCTGGAAGGAATTAGGGGTAAGGTTGTGGGGGTGAATAAAATCAAAATATACTGTATGAATTTCCCAAAGAATTAATAAAATTATGTTTAAAAATAAAACAAAACCTAAAAAGTAAAATAAAAATGTGATCATAATCGTTCCTCTGCTTAAAATACTGAAATGACAGCACTTTAGGATTTGGCATCAAGTCCTAACTCCTTTAACTTTTCTGCAGAGAATGCCTGTGGGTCTACCACATCTTGTTGCAACAATACAACTACTGAAACTTGTGACACTGCAAGCTGTTCTCTCTTCCAGGAATGTTCTCCCTGATCACTACCACTCATCCATGTCTTTGTCAGGGTTTCATCCAACAACACACCTTCCCAATTCCTCAGAAACAAAACTATTTTTCTATTTAGTGAAGTAAATCTTAGCACTTCTCATAATATATTTTCCATGTTATATTTATTTCCAAACCATATAAATATATATGAAATATATATTTTCATACTATGTAGTTAGATGCACCAGTTAAATGTACCCAGAGTATTCTGTGCTGCCTTATTATATGATTGTGTAATTTTACTATGATCATTATGACTGCCTTATTAAAAACAGAAAGGGAAAAGTGAGCCAAGAACTCTGTTTTGTGACTAGCTGGTGTCCCACTCCTATCACCATGCCTTCTCTGCCAGGATGGGCAGGGTCCCTTAAACTGTAAGCCAAAGTAAAACCCTCCCTTTCTTTCTTAAATTGCATCTTGTTAGGTATTTCATCACAGCACTGAAAAAAGCAACTAACACAATAATTTTTTAATGCTAAACAAAGCTGCTAAGAGACTAGGAAAGTACAGTCATACACCATCCGAACAGGAAGTACAGCACAGTGTTATAATGTCCAAAAGAATAATGAAGTACGGGGCCAGTGAGATAGCTCAGCAGAACAAATCACTTACTTCTATAAGCTGTCCTACGATCTTACATACAGACCAAGGCATGTGCACATGCAAGCACATGCACATGCACACACATGGATACATACATGCATAATCGATCAGTTAATCAATAAGCAAACAAACTCAGCATTTAAGAGCAAATATTGCTCTTGCAAAAGACCTAAGTTCAGTTCCTACCACTAACATCCATCAGCTCATAACTACATTAACTCCAGCTCGAGGGACTGGCCACCCTCCTCTGGCCTCTACAGGCACCTGCACTCATATGACACACCCCCACACATGTGCACAATTCTTAAAATGAAAATAAAATCTAAAAGAAAAAAGTAGAGGGAAGAAGATGTCTGCCTGCTTGCTGCTTTTCTCCTGAGGGCCAACTATGATGTCTGCTACATACAAGGCACTGACTATCAAAATAGTCTTTGCTGGACTAGACACATACCCAAGCAAGTCACTCCCCATCATATGTAAATAAACCACAACTGCCCATACTATCCAAGTCCTTACAGTCTTTGCTGGACTAGACACATACCCAAGCAAGCCACTCCCCATCATATGTAAATAAACCACAACTGCCCATGCTGTCCAAGTTCTTACAGTCTATGCTGGACACGTACCCAAGCAAGCCACTCCCCATCATACATTAATAAACCACAGCTGCCCATACTTTCCAAGTTCTTACAGCCCAGAAGGTCTCACTGATTTGAACTTGTTTAATCCTCAAACCACTGCAAAGTGGACACCATTACTACCTGAACTTCCTGAATGAGAAAATGAAGACAGAAAAACTGAAGATTTCATCAAAGCACATAGTTGGCAAATGGCAGAGTCAGAATTTAAAGCAGTTAAATTCCAGTGTATGCATTTTAGCTACTAAACTTCTTCTCAGCCTGAATTAAACTTTTGCTAAGTGAACAAAGACTGAGAGAACACAGACATGGCAGGAGATATGTTATCACTCTCAGTGTAAAGCTGAATCCTTTACATATCACGCTTGGTTGTTAGTGGTTTATACTTCAAGACCTAGATGATGATACCAGATAGTACAGAAAGTATAGCATGTCTCCAGACAGCTTAACTCAGCACTTCTTTGCCAAATTTTAATTTACATTTAGTTTCTCAAGAATCCAATCATTTGGTGAGCCTGAGAACACACTTACAGCAATAGAATGAACATATGACAGTCATTATGTCCAAATGGATGGGATTCCAAGTTTCTGAACTGCCTATAAAATGTATTATATGAACTTTTGTGTCCATTCCCAAAGATCAAAGGACCAGATTCCATGTAAACTAAAGCAGAGCACAGCACATCACCTGGGGCAGGGAGGAGGCTCCCCCCAAACATACCTTTTGCCAGTGACAGACATGAACAAGATGTACAGAGCCCCATGCTTTTCCTAAAAATCTAGATGAGACACACAACAAAGTAGCCCTGGAAAAACTGTCAGAAAACATGAAGCAGGGGTGCTGCATAAGGAGAATGCACAGGTCAGGGAGACAGCCAGTCAGTTTAATAACATGGCAAATATTTAAGGAAGAAGCCTTTGTTGAAGATAACAGGGGTGTGAGTGAATATCTCCATGTTTTGCAGTACTGTCCCCAAAAAGAAAATAAAAAACCAAAGTGTGACAGCTTATTCATAGTAATAATATAAAATAGCTTCTGTGGATTTTTTTATTTAATCTACTCTGTATCAATACTTAAAACACTGACAGGTCAGAGATTCAGGACCACACAGCAGGATGTTCAGAAGACAGTCCTCAGTTTATTTCAGATAAAAATTTGTCCATGAAGCTCTTTGCCTTTGATAATATTTTAAGATATATTTATTATTATCATTATATATAAGTGTTTTGCCTGAATGTGTGTCTGCACCACATATGTGGCTGGTGACCATGGAAGCCAGAAGAGGGCATCAGATCTCCTAGGACTGGAGTTACGGATGGTTATAAGCAGTCATGTGGGTGCTAGCACCTGAATGTGGATCCTCTCTAACAGCAGCAACTACTGAACAATCTTCCATCCCATCTGAGAATATTTTAAACTGTATTTTATTTTTACTCATTTGTGTGTGTGTGTGTGTGTGTGTGTGTGTGTGTGTGTGTGTGTGTGTATGCCACACCAAGCATGTGGAGGTCAGAGGACAACTTGTAGGAATCTATTCTCTCCTTCCACCATGTGGGTCCTAGTAATCTAAACTCAGGTCTTCAGCTTGATGATAACTGCCTATACCTACTGAGCTATTTTGAAGGGCCCTTTGATAACCTTGACACTTACTGTCAACTGAGTATATTAAATTATGTAACTGGACTACTATTACTCACATGAAGAAGAACATGGGTACTTGTATGCCACAGTTTGGGGCTGTGTGGTACACACACCAAACCTACTAGAGTACAGAGTCCTTTACAGAGAATGAAGTGATTGCAAGACCTGACTGGCAGAACAATGTCAGTGTCCAGGCTGGCAAAATAGTGCCAGCCAACCCTGAATTTAAGAAGCTGCCTAAACAGACTAAACAGCTAATCAACACTATTCCCCCAGGAATTCCAGGCAATCATTCCTTGAAGAGGACTGCTTTCCCTTATCTCCTTCCCCTCTTCTTAGATGTTATCCTTTGATATTAATATGCCTGTTAGTTGTTTCATCATTTCAAACTTTCATTTCATGCTATAATTATTCACATACTCACCAATCAGTCAGGCCTGGACCAGAACTTCTGTTGGTTGGGGAGGGGGGCAAATAAAAATGAAACAAGGCAATATCCATTATCTAAAAGCCCCATCATTTAGCGGAAATGCCTGGGGTTCCATCAGGCAGACCGTATTGAAGTACAACTGAAAACACACTATTGAAATGTGGATATACTTAACATTACTGAACCAGGAATGTTTAAAATGTAGAAAGTGAATTTAGAAGTAAGAAATACCCTAGTATCTTCAAGGGGAAAAAACACAGCAGTTGAAAATCACTATAATGCATGGAAAGTACAGACATGTAAAACTTTCTTTAAAATCTCTTAAACAGGGCTGGAGAAACGCTCAGGAGCTGAGGGGCAATGCTGGCTTGGAGAGGACTGTTTCCAGTCCCTCATGGGGCCACTGGACACCTGTCTGTAACTCCAGCCCCACCCAATGGATCCAACTTTGTAATCAGCAAAAAAGCTTCACAAATCAATTAACAGACACATACACATACACGGTAAAAAAATCTTTTGAAAAAAAAAAGGCTGAAGCAAACCTCTCAAACACTAGTTTGGAATTTATTATACTTTTCTAAGCAAACTACTTTCAATTTAAACAAAAATACTAGCTGAGTGATACTGGCCATGTTGTTTTCTCTGAGACAGGTGTGTCTCCTCTTGAGTAGAGATAATAGCAAAGATTTCAGAGAGCTACCAAAGCATGAACTGAGATCACAGTGCATGCACAGCACCCAGGAAGCCCACAGTAATCATTTATAAACACTGCTACCCTTACTACTGTGAAACTGTGACCTTAATGAAACACAGAGGCCCAAGGAAGACCTGAGGAGATACGAATTTCTACAAATTTATTCCTTCACCTGCAACTGAGCACATGCAACCAAGGCCCACTGTGCTAGCGTTTGCTGGACCACTCATCACACCTGAGTCATATCAGATGAAAATTTAGAACTGGTCTGTGTTCTTGGAATAGGCAGACCTGAATGTCCAAAAAGGCACACAAAGGAGGCTTACAACAGTATGGCATCTTCAACCCCCGTTCTCCCAGCAAACAAGAGCCATCTATGGGCTGGGCGTTGCCTGACAACCACAGTAGTACTACTTGTTAGTGTTCCTTCACTTCTGAAATACTCAACAAAGGTAATACAAGCAGATCCCTTCAGTCTCCTCAGCAGTTTACTAGGGTGCAGCCGAAACGGACACCAACACATTTGTTAAAGGGAAAGTTACTCCAGAAAGCAGAATCCAGCCGACAAGCATTTACTGCATGCCAACTATTCTCTTTTGTCCCTATTAGACCAATAAGATTTCTTTCCAACCTCATATTCCAAATCCATGAAATTCCCCCCAAAGTTTAGTTATCAGGCCTGACTTAAGATCTTTGAGGCTGCCTTCTAACTTCCTCCCTCCCTCCCTCCCTCCCTCAGGTGAGGTTTGATTAGTGCTATCTAGACCTCAAGCTATACACACAGCCTCTCTTTGATCTCTTACTAAGAGGCTCTAATCTCGCGATCCCTTCGACCTGCTGCTTTGGAGGTTGGTCACCATCCGGAGCACACCAAGAGTGGAGCTCCTTCTAGCCACCCCCTCCACAGGCTTGAAAAACAGTGCTTAAGTCATGAGAGAACTCCCCTGCAGCCGCAGTCAACCCATTACATGAACACAGTTTCCAAATGAAGCAGCTTAAATGATTTAAAGGATACAGAACTTTCTCACAGAGGCAAAGGAAGCAAATCCTCTGAGGAAGAAATCTTTAGCCCAGTTAGTACTAGAGCTTACAGTACTTGGATGTTCATCAAAACAAATGTGGACAAGCATCAGGAATGGGCAAAAGTACTTTGTCAGTTCCTCCAAGTCCTTTGAGCAAAAGGTGACCTTCAAATGCAGTTGTGTGCTTTGGTCAATAGCAAGCTACATGACATGCATGTAGAGATGTCAGATGCCAAGAGTTTCCTTAAACCTTGCCTAAGTATCACAATAAAACTGTATAACTTGTCATATACCAATAACCTCTGCATTTTATACTCTAGAAAAAGGGGAGTTTTGCACCTGACTTATTTATGTTACTATGTGTTAAAATTATGTCAATACTTATCAAATCTATAAGCTAGGTCCTCTACACTTGTCACCTAGAATGTACATAAAGATATTAGGCTTCTATGAACTCTAAGATGATCAAGTGACAGCAGTATTTACTCACATTGTCAAATCACTTGACAAAAAGTTAAGTCCTAACATGCCACCCCATTTTAGAGCTCAATTCTTGATGAAGAAGATTCAGATTGGTGGCAGACTTAGGAACAGACTAATGGGCACTGATATCAGAGTGAATATTAATACTCTACTCTCTTAGCTACAAAGACAATAAATTACTGCCATAATTAAAGTTCAAACTAAATTGATAGTTATATATTGCTATCACTTAGTCTTTCCACATCATGGAAGACCATTAACTTCATGAATTACACACCTGCTTATATTTTCCAGGAGAACCATCTGAATAAAGAAATGACTCCACATAAGACATCAATTGTAATTCATCTAAATACATGTGTCTCAAAATGGTGTTCCAGCAATTTGGTAAAAAACGTATCCAAATTGAAAATGTATATGCTCTTTTGATTAGCATGCTCTCTTCTAGAAATCTGTCACTAGCTCAAGTGCCACAGTTTCACAAAAGAACATAGCAACAATCCACTACAATCTCATTTAATTTAATCTACCCCACTTGGGTAGAGGAGGCTAGTTGAATAAATTATTGCCTATCTACAATAATGAATTGTGCAGTCATTAAAAAGAACTAGGTAGCTCTATAAATAAGAAAGTGAAAAAAGATGTAATTGGTTACAAAAAGCAAAGTACTTAAGGTGTATATGATATATCTTACGTGTCAAAAATGTAAAATTTATATAACAAGAAAACTATTATTTATGTAATTAATCCTATGTTTATAAAACACATCTTGGAGGAAAGACATGAAATACAATAGTTCTTCCTGGAAGGGCCTTGAGAGACTGTCACAAAAGGCCTGCATGTACTTTTGAATTTTTATGGCATGTACATATATTACCAACTTTAAAAACACTGTAATGTGTTCAAAAATGCAAAGATAATTTTAAGTTATAAATGAGTGTTTTATAACCCTTTCTTTAACTTTTAAAAGTCTTTTATAAAGAGAACTTGTGGGCTAAAGATATAGCATAATGGTAAGGCACCTGCCTGGCACACTTCAGGCTCTGGGTCTGCTCTCCAGGACTGCAAAACAAACAGAAAAATGGATCCTCCAAGTTAAGAGCTGAAACTGCATGAACTCCTCACAGATCCAAAGGCCAACCATTGCAGGTTCAGCAGCAGCTTCTGCTCATACTGTTCTCTTTCCACAACTCATTTCATGAAAACGGTTTCCACAGAAAGAACTATGTCCACTCGATGTTTAAGGTCACCATCTGCCGATGGCCTTTCATAGGCTTGTAGCATGACCAAGAACATAGAATGTGACTCAGCTGTTTAGTAGCATTATCTGCATATGGCCTTCCAAAGAGGCTTATGGTAGGACCAACAGTCCTCATATGTAATACAGCTCTCCCTGAGACAAACCCAAAGTCTTTCAAAAATGTCTGCTTTGGCAAAGATTGAGTCATGCAGGAAGGGAGAAAGATGAAGACTAGGATGTAAGTGTGTTGCGGGGGGAGAATTATTGGTTAATAAATTTTGCCTTCTAAATCACTGAAATTTAAAAGTACCGAGGATGGCAACGCCGTGGCTAATGTCAAACATTTTCAGTGAATTATAATCATGAGGGGTTATTCAAAGTTCAGCATAAATCAAAACACCAGAAAATATCCACTTGCTCCGTTTAATTTATAGGGTCAACTGAAGGTAAAATCCATATAGTTCAATCTTTGCAAGCTTTTTGGTAGAAATCAGAAGTTACAGACTCTCAAATGTTAACCCATAAGAGCAGGCTTTCAAACTATCAGGCACTTTCTTCCGAAGCAGTAAGCACTAGTTCTTACACGGTGCATATGGACACAATCAACTAATTAATTCTTGATATTTACTATATTTTCATATAGCACTAAAAGGAGAATGCTATACGGTAGCTTACTTTTTCGAAAAACATTTCTAATTAGAAAAACAAAAACACTCGCTGTAATCAATTTACTATAGGGATGCTCTACTAAAAATGTACACAAAATCCTCAAAAAGAAATAACATAGTTTGTTTAACAGCAGTGAGATGTCAGCCCAACTACTTGAGGTCAAATTTTGTTTCCTCCATATGCACGTTGTATGAGCTTGGACTTAACACCTACCATATCCGTCCTCAATTACCTTACTTGTTAAATGGGGATCACATGGTTCTTGTGAGAAATATATAAGCTAATATATGTTAAGAAGTTATGAAAACTTCTAGCCAGAGCCAGAGGATGACTCAGTAGGCAAAAGTAGTCGCTGTATAAGTCTGACCTCATTTCTATCCCAGGCTCCACAGTAAGGAAAGAACCTACTCTAGAAAGTTGTCCCCTGGCCTCCATACATGCGCTCTGTCACTCATGCACCTGCACACCTGGGAACACGATCAAGCATGCAAGAGTGCACGTATGCACCTGGGCACGCACGCGCGCACACACACAATAATAAAAATAGAAATAAATTTTTGTTTGTTTGCTTTTGGAGACAAGGTTTCCCTGTGTAATAGTCCTAGCTGTCCTGGAACTAGCTCTGTTGACCAGGCTGGCCTTGAACTCACAGAGATCCACCTGCCTCTGCCTCCCAAGTGCTGGGATTAAAAGTGTGTGCCACTACCACCTGGCAGAATTAAATTTTTTTAAACTTATGGCCAAATTTCCCAAGTGCTCTGATGCTTTGGAAAAGAGCTGATCGTCAACCTGCAATGCATTGTCTCCACCACCCGACCTTGCAAGATATGGAGGTACACATGCTAAACACACAAGACAGAATTTTAGCCAACTTCTGTGGGGGACAGATTTAATCTCTGCTCAGATCACAGCCAACAAAAGCTTTACTCTAACCTATATTTACTGTTTCTCTTTTTCCTTGTCTGAATCTAGTCTAAAATTCATGGACATGAATTTCCACATTTGCTCTGGGGCCACATGACTGCCCTCTCGAACTTTGTATCAGACTCAGCTCCTGCATTTCGGAGCAGGCATCTTTGCTTTATTAAGCTACACAGCTTCCGTCAGTCCTAGGTACCACTGACCTGCTGAGACAGCCAACCATCCCATCACAGATCAATTCAAGATCTTTATCTGTTCACTCATACTTTCCTAAATCTCAGCTAAATTTATGTAAAAATTAATCTTCTGACCACTAACCCACAGGTAACTCACATATGGCTCTGAAAGTTGGCAGAATGATAGAATACAATTTCATGGATAAACTTAAACTCCACTAAAAAAAGGTATCTACTTATTAATTTCCCTAAACTATAAAGCTACAATGTATATCATTTAAACAGACTGTAGCATGGCACTAGATCAGAGGAAGGTATCAACAACTGTTATGCTGATTTTCTAAACTGAATGATGGTTAACAATGCTCACATTTTTCATGGTAACAGAAGTTTTTTTTCCCTACACACAGATTCACTTATCCATATGATGCTTTGCATGCGACGTTAGTATCCCCGACCTGTAAGATGTTACATCAAGGAGACAGACGTACACAATGTTCAGTTCTTGGGGCAGAGAAAAATTCATTAATTAGAAAAAACAGTTAGCTGAAATGAATACTCAAAAGTAAAAGCACATTCTCCTCAATACTGTGAATGCACGCCCTGACCATGCAGAAACTATCCCATGTTCCTAAGATTAGAAAGGCTGTGGCTAGAATATTTCTACAGTACTTAGTGTAGATGTGCTATACTTAGGAGGGCCGGAATCTGCCTTAGTCCTATTCAGCTACCTAATAAATTCATACAAAACAACATCAAATATGGAAATCACCAGGAACATAAGCCTTTCATAGCATCTGCTACACTTCTACTTAGTTTTACAAAAACCATTTTTCAACTTTAGAAATTGTTACCTGATTATAAAGATCATACAATTAAACAAATTAATGAACTTATATCACAAATCAAATTTTAAATTGCATTTCCTATTGTCTGAACACTTTAGTGGGAAACAATTTTTCATACCCTTGACAAATGATACAAATGTACTATACACAACTGTGAGAGCATGTAATGTTTGACTGACGAAAAATACCAAACATAAAAGTGGGTATTTTTCCTTCCAAAGTTGGGATATAGAAGAAAAGGAACTGACAACTTTTATCTGAATAAAAATAGCATTTAGGAAATTAAGAAGTTTTCTATTAGTTCTCCAAGAAACACAAAGACAAAAGAATTATCTAGTACTAATTTTTTGCAGCAAAATTACATCATACAACCTGAACAGAAATCAATGTCTATTTACGCAGATTGGAAGGGTGGGGGCAAAACAAAAATACCTACATTTTTATAAATGACAATATTCAAAAAAGAAAAAAACAGAACTGAGCATGCACAGCTCTGAAAACACAGTGAGAAAACAGAATTCACATTAGAACAATTGTCTTGTAAAGCATAAAGCTCAGAACTGTTAGTGCTTTCTTGTCAACTAGGAATTAACCCATAAGAGGCTGACAAGTTTTTCTTTCCTTCTTTCACAATTCTATTAAGCTCAGAGACAATTTTCTGTTTTAAGATGTGGAACACTTAAAACCATGAAGTCCAGGCTGAGTGTAGCTCAGGGCTGTAATGGTAGCATGTAATGGTGAGCATGTAGACACCACCTAGCAGTGCAAAATAGACAAATCAATCAATATTTAAGGCCTATGGTGTGGTCTAAAAAGTCTACAAATAATACATTTATTATTAACAATGAAAGTACAGAGAGATCTCTAAGACGATGGAAAGGTAGCTGAACACCAATATTGCATTTAAAAAAGTGTTTGTAAATTAAACCTCATCATCAAAATGGTCAATAAGTCTCACTGACATTTGTTCCTTTAATTCCAGTGAATTCTGTTTGACCTAAATTTCACTGAATCCTTTATCGGTAACATCTGAGGGGTTGGGTGACGCCTCTACAATGGGTAGGGAACCAAGAGTTCTTACCAGAATCTTACGATTGGATACTTTCTGATAACACTGTTTCCCCAAATGCTCATTTCAAGTCAACAACTTATAATTCAATAATATTCTAAGAAGAAATTCTAAAAGCAGAGGCCTATCTGGCACAGAAATATGCCAGCAAAAATGAAATAATACATTTCAGGAATTTTAAATCAGTAATTTAAATCTTACATAATATTGAAAGTATTTTTTATCTATTATCCATCACCTTATTATATTTAAAACAATTTCACAGACTGGAGGGATGCCTCAGAAGTTAAAGCACTTGTTGCTCTTGCAAAGGACCTAAGTTTACTTCCCAGCACTCACATGGCACCTTACAACTATCTGTAACTCCAGTTCCATGAGATCCAATGCCCTCTTCTGATCTCGGCGGGTATCAAAAACACACATGGTGCACATAGATCATGCAGGCAAAACATTTATAACCATAAAATATATAAGCTCTAAAAAAATAAATAAATAAAGATTCAGGGATGCACTCTGACTCAGTGGGTAAAGGCCCTAGCTGACAAGTCTGATTGCTTCAGTTTTATCTACAGGGCCGATTAAGCACATGCAAAGAAGGATCTGACTCCCACAAGTTGCCCTCTGACTTCCATGTGGGTGCTATGGCCTGTGCATGCACCCATACCCACACCACTGTATGAATGAATCAGTGAGTGAATAAATAAATGCAATTTTTAAATCTGGTTTTATATAATTTTGCATTTTATATGCTCTGACAGAGAACATCTTGCTTTATTAACATTATGTTTAAGTCACACTAGTTTTAAAGTGTGCATCTTAGTAGTAAAGGGATTGGTCAACAGCTCTAAGTCTCCTCCATAATCGGAGGTCCAACAGCAGGCCATCAGGTGGCAAGCTGCTATGAAACGCAGGTGTCTTACTATGCACTCCAGTGCTCCCAACCCTTTATCAGCAACCTTACTCTAGGTAGAACTGGAGTCATAATAAATATTTAACTACAAAGGTGTTATGCATCCATCAGCAGATAATTTCACCAAGAATATTTCTACCTAAGTTCATTGAGATTGACAGATAAGCAAAACCACAAAAGCCTTCACATGACAGGAAGGATAGAAACATGAGAGTTAGGAATGTTGCTAATGCGTATAGAGTTTCTTTCTTTTTGCTTCTGCTTTTAGAGACAGCGTCTCATTACATAACCCAGATTGGCACTGAATAAATAAAATAAATAAATAAAATAAAGCTGGAGTGGACCCATTTTTAAAAGTTCTGAAAGCAAAACAAAACAGAACTACAAACCTAAACCAAAGCCCCTATACCTGATAATCCAGAATGCTGAATCCCAGGCCTTTACAGTCTTTCACCAGCTCCACAATCTTGACTTCAGGAGACCACAGGGCTAACTCCCCATCATCATCGTCTTCAGCGCTGACATCTACTCTGCGGCCCACCTGAAAGAACAAAGAAGGGAAATGCTGGAGCGGCCGTCCTTTCTGTTCTGGAAAGAACTCAGGTTCTTTTCAAACTGGGAAGTCTCTTTGGCATGCTCGGTTAGCTTTTGATCTTTTTAAAGGGGGCATGCACTGGGTACTCACAATCAAGGATCAAAGCTTCATAAAACATTCAGGCATTCAGAACCGCAGATCTTTCACACATTTTTCAAATGGTTTCATTGCAAGTGTTAACACTGACCTCTTATACTTCAATGAGTTCTGTCATCCCATTAGAAGCATAAAAGGAAAAATAGGTAATTTAAGTAAAAATGTAAACTTCATGCAAAGAAGAGGCAAACAGATGTTTTAAAAGCAATCCTGTTGTCATAATTTTAGTCAGAGACAGAAAGGCCAGCCAGGGCACAGAGGAGCCGCTCCTGGTGGCTCCCAGAAGATTTCAAGAAAGTTTTACTGGAAAGGTACAGGAAGAAGGAAGAAGAGAGGAGGCAATGGTGAGGGCAGTAGAGCTGTGGCAGCACCAGCAGCCACCACCACCAACTCCTTGAGCACTGTGTAATTCTCCGAGTGAAACAGGAATAATCAATCTGGTGTTCGAAGAAATGAGTGAACACAAGCGCTGAGCACACAGGTTCTTTGTTAATTCCCATACTCTGACATCCTCTCTTCTGGACTCCTGCACTGTCAGGATCCCAGTGAAGTCAAATGAGACCAATCTACTAGATGGGACATTGGGTGCTTCAGAAGCCTTCAGTTTTATTTATAGCACTATATTGATTTGTGCTGATTAATCTCTCCAAAAATACCTTGTCCCTCCACAGACTAAATAACAATTTAGTTTTTTGAAGCAAGGTCTTACTCTGTAGTTCAGGCTAGCTTGGAACTCTCTATGTAGCCCAGGCTGGCCTTAAATTCACAGCAGTCCTGTGTCAGACTCTTGAGTACTGGGATTACAGGCATGAATCACATTGTGGCTAAATAACAACTTCTCAAAGCAGAATTCTTAAAATCTTGGAGAATCTCAGTAAATAAAATGAAAATGTATCATTTCTACAAATAGAACTAAGTCACTGGTATAAGAAAATCCACTTAATGGTATCAACGGGAGGGCTCTATAATGAGGAAGAGTAACAAAACCACCTTCGAAATCAGTGGTTCAGCTCTCAAATTATTGTTGCAGGATATGGAACACCTAAGCCAAGCTGTACAGAACCTAAACACAGGAACAATTTCTTGGTTCTTGACTGACCAAACCTGAAGCGAGGGAATGTTCTCCATTCCCAATCTCCACATATTTCAGTTTAATGTGAGGAATTATTTCTTGTATTATTTAAAAAACAATTATGGTATGTGTGGATGCATGTGTTATGGCATATGTGTGATATTAAAGGACAACTCAGTAGACTCAGTTCTCTCCTTTTACCTTTCATGGGTTCTGGAATTGAGCCTGATGAGTCATTTCACCCACCTGGGAAGGGATATTTTGAAAAGAAAATACTTCCACCTCCCAACAGAATGTTCTAAAGGCTAATATGATTGGTATAATATTGGTGCTTACTCACTCATCAGTGAGAACAGAACTGTTGCTATGCCACCTAACCAGACACTTTAACAATATAATACGGCACTGGAGAGCTGTGTTGGCAGTTAAGAACACTTGCTGCTCTTCCAGAGGATCCAAGTTCTGTTCCCAGCACCTATACTGGGCAGCTCACATCTGCCTGTAACTCTAGCACCAGTGGATACAACACCCTCTTTTGACCTTGAAGGGCACACACTTGGCATATGATCACAAAGATACACATATGTATACATAAAAATAATTTTTAATAAAAAGAATGATAGTTTCAGGATACATGAAAAACAAAGAACAATTGAAAAGGAGCCAAAATTTCAAGAGATCACATATAACCACAAAGTCCAAGTTTATCAAAATGTCATGGCACCCTAGGTGCACATTCCACACCGACCTAGAATACGTCACTCTGATACATCAATTCTACATAACTCCAGTCTACAGAACAGAATGCAATCAGCTAACAGGCAGCAATGCTGACATTTGGCATGCTTCAGGCTGTTGTTCACCATTGTACAGTATGACGGATGGGAGCAGAGTCAGCAAGCTGGGCCGATGATTTACACCTGACAGAATTAAACTAATGGTATTTTTACCCAGCTTCACCAGGAAGTCACCACCCACAGTTCAATTTACTAAGAACAGTAAAAGTCACAAAGTAGTATCTCTAGAGTCTCCTCCTAAAATTTATGTTATTTTGTTTCAAGATAGGACCTTACTATGTAGAGTTTCTGGATGGCCTGGAACTTGATATATAGACTAGGCTGGCCTTGAACTCATAGAGCTATGCCTGCCTCTGCCTTCCAAGTGCTTAGATTAAAGGTATATGACACGTCAATTTTTTTTCTTCCTTTACATTAAAACAGGAATCAGCCAGGTACACAGAGGCACACATCTATAATGTCAGCACTGGAGAGACAAAGGCAGGATTATGAGTTCAATTCGAAGCCAGACATGGGATAAAAGCCAGTCCTGGGCTAACCTGGACTATACAGTGAACCTTGTCTGAAGGGGGGAAAAAAGAGGCTGTCAATCAAGAGTAATTCATATGTGTAGTACAGAATAAAGGCAGCATTAGATTACAGAAAATTTTAAGAAATGGCCTGTGCCCCTTCTTGAAAAAGCAAGATATATTCATGCCAAAGGATCTATAGCACAGCACTAGACTGTAAAGCAGTTCTAGATTTTTCTGGTAATTTAGTCAATCAGAAACAATGATGTTGGATGGGAGGCATTAGGAATGTCACTGACATTCATGGAGCTCTCACCTACACCATAATCTAAGAGTTTGGCACACGTTACTTTATTTCCTTCTTACATAAGGTCCCAAGTGTTCTAAGATCTGTGAACAGTTATCATTTGTCTTAGTTACTTCTCTACCACTTTGATAAGACATCATGACCAAGGCAACCTCTAAAAGAAGAGTTTATTTGGGGCTTACAATTTCAGAAGGTGAATCCATGATCATCAGGGTGGAGCAGGGGCCCCCTCTTTATATTGAAACACCCTCTTTGGAGTGACCCTGGTAAAAGGACACACGTAATAAACACACAAACCTCTGCCTCGAGAAGGGAAGGTTCCATGGTCCTCGGCTCATCAACTGAGGCCTCATCATCAAACAGCCGTCGACAGCAAACCAAGGTAAATGGTGGAGGCACTTCTTTAAGAAAGGAGACCGCTTCTCGGCGAGACTTCCCATAAAGCTGCACACCATTGACCTAGGACGACAAGGGATGTCAACTGTGAACAGGTGCAAAATTAAAAAGCACCAAAAAAAAGACATTTCACTGTTACTACAAACAAAGGGCCTAAAGTTAATCATATTATTTTACTAACAACTTAAAACATCTAAATCAAGGCTGAATCTTGATTAAAAATGTAAGGCTGAATCTCGTTTGAAATGGGGAGAATAAAGTATAAAATGTATGCCAGGCAGCACTATTCCTGGGTAAGAGATCCAAGGCTTCACATCTCTGAAGTTTCTCCTTTACATAATCCAGTGCTGTATTCTTCTGGCTTCCCCCCTCTTCACTCCTCCTTAAATGCACTGACTGTCCCTGCCAGCCTTCTTACACCATTTCCTTCTGTGTTGTCACTGTACGTCTGTTCGCCTTCAACGTGTGACCACATCTAGGGTACTCAGCAGCTGGGGTTTACTATCAGTCAGCGCACTCTTCCTCAGCCCACAGCAAGAGCATCACCTTAGCAAACGCTTCTACAGGAAGAAGTAGGTATCACCGGCACCTCTTCCATTCCCATATGCTGAGCTAGTGCAGCATCACACAAGTGTGCAGTTCCCAAGTTCACATGAGCGCTCCCTGCCTTTCAAAAGGGTAATTTCTCCTCGTCAATGATTAATCCCTATCACCAAACATCATATTGTTCTTGCTTTTTACTCATTTTGAGGGGGTGCCTGCCACCCAGCTCCCAAATAAATCACTAATGGAGGCTTATTCTTAATTCTAAATGTCCATCCAGCCTTAGTTTGTATTGTTTCTTGCCAGCTTTTCTTAACTTTAAGTTATTCCATCCGTCTTTTGCCTCTGGGCTTTTCCAGTTCTCTTACTTGTGTAATGTTACTTTCATTCTTCCTCTGTAGCTAGCAGTATAGCTGGGTAACTGGCCCCTGGGGTCCTCCTCCTTCTCTGGCTACTTCTTTTCCTCCCAGATTTTTCCTTCTATATATTTTCTCTCTCTCTGCCTGCCAGCCCCACCTATTTCTCTCTCCTGCCTCACTACTGGCCATTTTTTATTAGACCATCAGGTGTTTTTGACAGGCAAAAATCACACAGCTTCACAGAGTTAAACAAATGCAACATAAACAAAAGCAACATACCTTAAAATAATATTCTACAACAATATATATATTTTGATACATAATAATACTTTGGACCAAAGATGGTTTAGAAATCTAGATTTGAGGGTATTGTGATTTTCATGTAGTTTTAGCTCAAAGTTCTCTCAGTTCTGTCTGCAAGTCACCAAGAGTGACCTGGCTACTATTCCTAAAAGCTGAAGAGGAAGGAACAAGCTCTAGCCAACAATAATTTCTTTGGATCTTCTGCCTTCCTAAGCGGGGTTAGCATCAACTTAGTATTTCTACTGTGGCATCAGTCTCTCAAAGGCATGGCGTTAATGCTCAGATAATAGGCAGGACTGACACTCTTTCCACAGATCTACCACTGGACCAGGGAAAACACAGTGGGTAGTGGCTGGAGTCAGCTGTCCTGAGGAACCACTCTCAAGTCTGTGACACATCCAGCACTTAGAGCCATCAAACCGGACACATCCTTCTGTCTCTTAATTATTCAAACACATGCTAAAAACAGTAACAACAAAACCACCACAGAGAATCTCAATCTCTCCCCCTCTCTGCCTCTCTCAAGCCATCATGACTATAAAGGAGTCTGAGGAACAGCAAGCCCAGGAGCAAGCAGTCTTCCTTGGAAGAATTCAAGTCAATCTCTACACAGAAGGGGCAGGGAGCTATCCCTGCTCACATCATATCCACAGTACCAGTTTATGCAATTAGCACAGAAAGTTCTAGAGTCAACTGGACAGTAACCTCTATTAAATATGAAGGGAGATACAATGGAAACAAACTCTACCTATATACAATTATTAGTTTGTGCTTCAACAAATTAGAAAGTCACTTTCCAGGTTTCTATCTTAGAGTACCTTTAAATATTTATTTAGTTTATTATTTATTCATTGGAATTGTCTCCACTTATTATAGCAGTGCCTGGTAGTCCTCTTTACTATCTACTGCTAAAAAGATTGGTCACATTTCCCATTACCAACTCCTAGCTAAGGGGATTTATGGCTGCTGTAAATAGCTGTTCTGGGCTGAGACTTGGCATGGTCCTTGAACCCCAAAGCATATTTGTGTTTCTGGTTTTAATTTCTAAAAAGTACATTAAACACATTAGGGGTGGAGAAAGAAAAATGAAGAGAAGTGAGAGAGGGCAAGAGTGGGAGAGGAGCTGAGAGAGAAGGATGGAAGAAACCAACTAAAAGAGATTTTTATGTCTACATGCACTTACTTATTCAGAAGACAATTTTACTTTAGAATTCACAATATTTCTCACAGTCCTTCACCCTGAGACCCTCCCTCTTTTAAGTGCCATCAAGTCTTAATCATGTAGATTTGTTGGTTAGAAACTGCACAAGTGAGTAGGGGCTTCCAGAGCACTGACTTTACACATAAGTTTGGTAACTTGTCTGCCAAACTGATAACAGAGCCAATCCTCCTTATGACAGAAGCTCTACAGTCTACATGGATGGCCACTGTGTAGATCCTCATAAATATTCCATGGAGGAAGAAGAAGCAATCCATTTTCTAATATGTTAAATGCCATGCCCTATGCAGGGCTGGGGCAAATCCAGAACCCAAAGCACTTCTCTGCCTTTCAATCTAGGCTTCTCTCTGTATCTCAACTTTTTTTTTAAAACCAGAAATCTATACTTTCCATATCAAACTATTGAGACCATGAATAACACTCAGAGCAGAGCACATGCCTCCCATGCACAAGAGCAGGTTTGAAAAAGAATGAACAAGGGGATAGAAAGATGGCTCAGGGGTTAAGAGCACTGACTGTTCTTCAGAGGTCCTGAGTTCAATTCCCAGCAACCACAAGGTAGCTCACAACCATCTATAACAAGATCTGGCGCCCTCTTCTGGCCTGCAGGCATACATGCAGGCAGAACAGTATATACATAATAAATAAATCCTTAAAAAAATGAAGAAGAAAGTAGAACATATTTATGAAATCATGTGACTTTATGTGTTAATGTAAAACGTTCATTAGAACCCCACCCCCAGAATCTTTACACTCCTTTTATAGTGCTTTGTTTTTTGATGTAGAGGCCTTGGCTGGAGAACAGAGAAGTAGGTTGACAGGGTGGGAGTAGGAGTGGGGGCACCCTATACTTGATCCACTCTACCCATTCAACACTGCTCTAACATCCACCACATATCAAGTGCTGTATACTCTGAGTCACTGAACCTCACATGGTAAACTTAGTTGCATATACCTTGCCACCTAGAACTAAACTAAATTAACTAAGTCAATTTTATTCTGTCTGCATCTCTAATATATCTTGTTTCTCAATAGCTAATAATTACATATCACAGCAATGTTCTCCACTCCATAGACTATTGTCTCAAAGCTATGGTCATGCCTTACCAATCATGAAAGACATGATCTTTTTTTTTCCTTTTGGTTTTTTGAGACAAGGTTTCTCTGTGTAATGGTCCTGGTTGTCTTGGAACTCACTTTATAGACCAGGCTGGCCTTGAACTCATAGAGTTCCTGCCTCTGCCTCTCAAGTGCTGGAATTAAAGGTGTGTGCCACCACTGCCCGGCAAGACATAATCTTAAGACCAGAAACAGAGCCTCAGTTATACAGTAAAATTCATAGCATAAATCTTCTATATGCAGCTCAAGGCCACTCCCTTCAGTGATCTAAAAATAACTACCTTTCTCTCATAAAGAATGATGAATATTTGAGGAGATGGATATGTTCAACCTGACTTAAACGACACAAAACATCCACTCTTATCAAAACATCATGCTATCCCATTAATAGATATAGCCTATTCAACAACAAAACTGCATTTCTACCCACAAAATAATGAAAATAGTCTTATTTTTCACCTTGTACAAAAATCAATTCAAAGTGATCAAAGACCTTAATTTCATATAGAAACACAGAAATGTCTAGAAGAAAACATAGAAGATAACCTTCAAGATACTGAGTTAGGGAAGAACTTTTGACTAGAACACCAATAGCGTAGGAATTAAACCCAAGTGTCAACAAAAGGGATGGCATCAAAATAAAAGGCTTGTGTAAAGCAAATAGACAGCAGTGCAAACAGAGCCTAGAGGATGGGAGCAAATCTTTACCAGCTACACTTCAGACAAGGGGCTAACATATAGAATTTACCAAGGATTGTAGAAATTAAATGCCTCCATATCAACACAAATGAACTGAATACTTTTCAAAAAAAGAAACATGAATGGCCAATAACTGTTTTTAAAAGCACTCAATATCCCTAGTCATCATGGAAATGCAAATTAAAACTACAGAATAACTATCATCAACATATCTGACAACAACTGTTGAAGATGATGTGAGTTATTCACTTTGGTGGGGGAACAAATTAATATAGCCATGTGGAAATCAGTTTGGAGGTTTCTCAAAATTAAAAACAGAACTAACATATGACCCCACTATGTCACTCCTGGGCAAATATCCAGAAAATGTCATAACCTGCCAAAGAGATATGTGCACGTCCATGTCCACTGCAACTTTAGTCACTGTAGCAAGAAAAGACAACATGGTTGTCTAACAATAGGTGGATGGATAAGAAAGGCAGGTGCATATATAAGATGGAATGCTATTCAGCTCTAAAGAAAAAAATGTAATCACAAAATTTACAAGAAAATGGATAGAATGTATGATATTAAATAAGATCACACAATCTCAGAATGAAAAAAAATGCATGTTCTCCCCAATATATGGGATCTAGGCAATAATACATGTATATATGTAAAACAAAAACAAAAACAAAAAACAAAAAAAACCTTACATTTAGGTACAGTACAACATATAGGAAAAATAACAAAAAAGGCTATATATACATTAGAGCATGAGAAAGGACTAAATGGAAATGATAGACATGAGTTGTAAAAGAGAATATAAAACTAATTGTTTTTCTAATTCTAACTCTGTCGTGGGTTTTTAGTTAATGGTAATGGATAAGTCCATAAAAATGTATGCAATAGTAAAATTGTAAAATTCAAAGTGAAGCTATATAACTTCACTTCCAAACGGCCATTCTAACTGTAGAGGAATTTGTTGAGATTGAGTCTGGTTAATTTCTGTGTAAAATTCTTCATTTGAAAGACTTTTTTTTTTTTTAAATAATAAAGTTTATAAATAAAAAGACAAAAGTAATATATGTGTAATGAATGTATTTCCATGAAAATATTAATAGTAAAGAGTTTCAGAATGTACAATAAGCACAAATAAATTTAAAATCGAACCTATAATGAATCCAAGATTATTTTTCTGGCAGTACTTGCCCATGCTACATCACATGAGCTCACTGTGGCCTTGGTTGTGAACACACAACATGCACTGGACGATGCATGCCACCATGACACACAATACTAACAAACATTGCCTAAAACAGTGGCTCGGAATGGAAACCACGCTGTTACTAATCACTGTTTTCATTATAGAAATGTAAAGTTTTCACTGTGGATATAGCTCAGTGGGTTCAACACTGGCCAGCATAACAGAGGCCCAAATTTTAATCCCCAGCACCACTTAGAATGGGGATGGGAGGTACACAGGCCTAAAATATAATGGTTTAATTATTTTCCTGCCATCATTTCTCAGCTTGTAAATGTCAAATTAGTACATACTGACATCATATTACATTAAAGTGTTTGATTTTTAAAATTACTGTTTTGGCTGTTGACTTGAGAATTAAAAAATTGTTAAATGAATTTTGGCTTGGGATAAGGACAGAATTTTTAACAATTTCTGAAATAGTCCTAAACATCTGCCACTTTGTACTATGTATTTAGGCAAAACAAAATATTCAATATTGGCAATTACAAAATCCAAATATTGATCAGATCTGGAAAACACTGAAGACGCTCTGCTCCTGCCATACCGAAGTCAGCCAAGATTTAGTTCTTTATATGAAAGCCAACAAGCATGTCCATCTCAGTGTGCAAACTAGCTTCCATCTTTAATAAGTAGCAGAAATATGTGCATGCCAAAGAGTCATTTTAACATAAAGTTATGATTTATTATCAGTAACTGACTATACCTATTTTACACCTATATACACAGGGTTGTGTAAAAATTGCTCTGGTGACAAAGAGTTCTGTTCTAAAACTGCTCTAAGCTGACAAGAGAACGGGTAGCCTGAAAGAGCCCATTGGAGTTGGTCTTACTAAGAGAGAAATCCCATGGGGAAAATCTTAAAGCTATACACAGCCTGAAGTTGTTCAGCTCTAATCTTTACAGAAATAACCAACAGAACCTGAAAATAAATGACTGCATGTTGCCAAGAAGAATCAGGAACCATGGGGCTGGAAAGGTGGCAAGACAGTTAAGAGCATCTGTTGCTTTTGTAGAGGACTCCCAGGTTCAAACCCCAGCACCGAAAGCCCTCTTCTGACATTCAAAGGCACTAGCCACGTATATAGTGCACATAAATACATGCCAGGTAAAACACTCATATGTGTATATCAAACTTACATATCAATTGTGGGGGCCCATAGAGGCTCTCCAGGAAGACTTTACTCAAGGTCAGAGAATCTGAGCTGGCTTTATCCAGTAGGGCTACACAATGGGATGATATGGACAGGGGCGTGGTTACCAGGTGTTTGGAAGGGTCTACACTTGGCTGTATGGTGTGTTTTGATCTTGAAAGGGGGAGGTCTTTTGCCTCTCCCCTTAGCAGTGTATAAAAAGCCCATTAGAATAAACCTCGAGGTAGCTGGGTATTGACCTAGGGTCCTCCTGAAGCTATCCTGTGTCTGTCTTTCTCTCCTTCTTTGCCTATATTTCTATCTAATACTTCTCATTCCTCTCTCCTGTCCACAAGAACCCTTCGACAGGTCAGAGCTGGTCTCCCATAATCAATCATTTAGACAAACGTTCAAGATGATTCAAAGGCCATAACAGCTAGAGAAAAATAAATTAAAAATGTGGTATCTACTTTCTGTACTACCTAATAAGCTGTTGGTATTTCACATTATAATGGCTCACATTACATTGGTATTAGTGACATTGTCAATTGGTGAACACATTTTCCTAGAACTTAAAATTCTTGCTATGTATTCTTCATCCCTTTATGTTTTACCTCAAGAAGTTCATCTTCCGGCTGTAGGAGATTCAGGGTATCCACAGGACCACCAGGAGCAACTGAAGAGATATAATGGTGCCCATCAAAGGAATCCACTTCCACACCAAGTCTCAGAGTATGGATAGGCAGCAGCTGCAGGAAGTACAGAGCAATAACATCAAACACAATAGGGACAAGACAGCTATTAATCAGCCCCTCATTAGGCGTCATTCAGATTCCAACTCTTAGAACCAATAACTAAAATCCTAAAAGACAATACAGGGAAAAGAGGCAGAAATTAAAGATATGAAATCATTGCTCTTTCTCTTCTCCTGTGGCTTCCCTTCAGTTTCTGAGATTGGAGATAAAAACAAACAAAAGAGCCTGCCTTCAAGTCCTAGCTCCAGATTCCCCATCCTTCCCGTAGTCCCCAGCACACATGCAGTGTCACTGTTCTATATTGTTCCCCATCCCAAAACATCCCAACTCCCCTTTATTACCTAATTAACCTCCACTTACACTTTACTACCAAAATAATGAAACTTCCAGGAATCCCGAGTTAACTAACATCCAAATGAGGTCAGGACCAATCTGAACACATCTCAATCTCAGCTCAAACACACGGTGTTTATAATTCTCTTCTTTCTCTCTCTTTCCTGAGGCGGGGGTGAAACTCAAAGCTTTGGAAATGGTAGGCTAGAGCTTTACCACTGAACAGTAGCTCCAGTTGTTTTTTTCTTTTTTGTTCTTTTAAGACAGGCTCCTGTGTAGCATAGGATGGCTTCAATTCGCAATCCTCTGGTCTTTACCTCTCAAATGCTACAGGTGGGCACCAGCACATCCACATATGATCCTGTTTTCTTGATTGCCCAGAACAGTGCTAGGCACTGAAGATGATGCACTGGAAGCTATATGAACTAGTTTCTAACAGATGCCCCTTTCTATTCAGTCAGCTTTCATGAGAACATTACTGATTTGGGGAAAAACAATCATTTCTACTCTGGGATTGCTTCTGTTTGTTTTGAAGGACTCTTGCGGACTATAGCATGAGTCAATGTTGAAAGACTCAGTGTCAGGAAAATGAGTTTCTTAGCTGCAGTCATCTTTGTTGGCTATAAAACTCTGGGACACTCACCAAGCCAGCTTTCAAGGTGGAACCAATGACTTTCATCATAGTTGCCTAAGCTCAAATGTGGTAAATACTACGTTATGTTTTACATTCTTTGTATCAAGTCTGCTCATCTGCACACCAGCGCCATCTCTAATTATTCTAGATAAGGAGACAATCTTCTACAGGTAGTAGTGTATCCCCAGTGTGGCTTTTCCCTGTTGTCTATGACCCCTTTATCCCTCAACTGCTGCTTTCCTTATCTGTTCTAAGCATCCAGAGTAGCGTAGGACTTGCTTCAGTCTCTGCCTGGAGCTCACTTCCATCCAATGACAGCCATGCAGGCAATGAGAAGTGGCAAGCAGTTCAGTTGACTAATAGTTTACAATAGGCACAAGGGACTTTTGGCCCCAGGCTAGCTTCTGAAAAAGAACTACACTTAACCACCAAGCACTGGGTTTTTCTAGCACCCTACGTTAAGAGCTGGGTTGTTTTTACTACTCTCCCTCCGGTGGTTTATTTCTCATTACTGCCATACCACTCTCTTGTGTGGTCACTGTCAAATGATGTCTACTAAGGTAGGAGCTGGGTCACTTTCTTCATTCATTCAGCAGAGGTGAGCCAAGACTCTCAGGGAAATGCTTCTGTAAGAAGTTTTCCAACCAATCCCTGGGCCATGCCTTCCTTTCCTTTGTGAGTCACACACATCATGATACAGAGTGGTGTCTCTCAGGACCATCTCTCGTAGGGTGCTGGAGCTATCTTGCACAAGATTATGAAAACAGATTGTTCAATTTCTAGAAATTCTTTTTTTTTTTTTTTGGAGTAGCCAAGAAGTACAATTGATATTTATTGAACTTTTTAAGGAAGAACCACACTTCATTTTATATTATCAGCCACAACATAGAAGATTGTATACAGTATCCATTTCTTTACATCTGATAGCTTTGCTGTACTCAGCCATTTCCATCATCTGATAGGTTTGTGTATTGGTGGGTATGGAATATAATCTTTTTTTTTTTTTAATTTTTATTTTGCAATACAATTCAGTTCTACATATCAGCCACAGATTCCCTTGTTCTCCCCCCCTCCCCCCCCCTCACCTTCCCCCCAGCTCGCCCCCCATTCCAATCTCCTCCAGGGCAAAGCCTTCCCCACAGACTGAGATCAACCTGGTGGACTCAGTCCAGGTAGGTCCAGTCCCCTCCTCCCAGGCCGAGCCAAGGGACCCTGCATAGGCCCCAGGTTTCAAACAGCCGACTCATGCAGTGAGCACAGGACCCGGTGCCACTGCCTGGATGCCTCAATTTCTAGAAATTCTTAAAGGCAGCTGTTAAATGTAGCCTTGAAATTATGTTGTATAAAGTTGCAATTAAATCATATTAAAAATAAGTGTAATATGTACTCAAAGTCATAACTTCCTAATTATTTATTATATTTTATTATTTTATTTCCCTGAAGTGATGTATATCTGTAAGACATGAATGTTTCAACACCTCAGAGAATACCCCATCAGGTGGACAACTGAGGCAAAGGAGCAGATGAAGTGGTTGGTTTGTCTAGTTGCCAAATACAGCTGGGACAGGTCCTGGCCCTGCAGAAGAGTCTGTGTGACAATAAAGTGATACTTGTGAGCTGCTTTCCAATTCAGTCATCAGTGATACCATTTGGCAGCTTAAGAGCTGGCCAGGACAGAGTATGTATGCCACAGATATCAGTAAATGCTGCAAACTAGGGTGTTTTCATTCTCTTTCTGGAGGCAAGAAACTGTTACACCACCAATCTACCACAGTTCTAGGTTATAAGTTGTATATTGCATGTAAGGAATTGAGCAACAAATGCAAGGTGGATGAAAGGGAACAGCCTTGGCCTTCAGAACCAACATCCACTATGGCAGAAAGAAAGCAATGTCTGAGTGAACAATCAACCAGCCAACGGGAAGCATGATTAAAATGAGGCTACACAGTAAAGAATGAAACCAAGTATGACTGCTAGTGATAAGCAAGTGTGTATCAATCCCAGTAAGTGCTACACGGAGATGCTCTGGCCTTAACATGGGAACACAACTGGTGGAGGTCAGTTTGTAAAACTGGCCAGATAGGCGCAGAGAGAAAGAGGCCTGTGAGGTGATACTTGAAAGATAAAATGTATTATTAGCTCTATGAACAGTCAGCTGGGGCCTCTTGTAGAAGGTGAACAAAAGGGGTAACTGTTACATCTTGTATGTGAGTAAATGAGTAGATGGTGGGGTGATAGTTTCTATATGGAAATAACTACCCAAATTACATTATACATGTAAACAAAACTGCTGTCCATATGCACAGACCTTTACTTCATACCCTATCAAAGGTAAAAGGATAAAAAAGATAAAACAAGGGAAGTATCACTAATCTCCCCTCCAGCTCCCTCCAACTGTGGATCTAGTCAACTAGTGGATTCCACCCCCATCTCCATGGGACACTGAAGACAAGAACAGGAGAGGATCAGGGCAGACTTCACTCATGGCATGCCTGGCTCTCTACATACAGGGCTGAGCCCTTTAAAGCTATTTTTTTCAAGTATCTATAAATGCCATATGCTCTCTAGAAAACTTAATCTGCAAACAAAATACATGCTTCATCTTCAATCACGATGAACCAGAAATGATGTTTACGAAATCTGTCAATCTGGGGGAAGCCTACCTAATATTAGTTCTGAATCTAAATGGAGTGCAGCTGGGCTTCTGGAATAACATGTTCCGTTGCTACAGTCTTCTCTGCAGGAGCAGAACTGTTTAATTACCTGTCCCATCTGCATTTACAGCCAAACAAGTCAACCATTTCATCTGTCTTTTAGTTGTCCACCCCTTCAGTATACTGAGTTCTTTGGGAGAGCACAAAGTGCTAAAATGACAGGAGTGGGTACAGCAGGTGATTGACGGCTTCACACATATCCCTGCTTACTTACCACGCTTTCTGATGCTTGTTCAATATGCATTTCCTGGATCCTACTGAAACTGACAAAGCTAATGAGCAGTGGAGTTCTCTTGATCGTGTCATGACAGGTAAAGGGTATGAATAAGGAAATGTATCTGAGGAAGGTGTGACCAATAGGTGTATTGTCAATGTTAAAATGATGAAGAAAATGAGATTGAGAGCTAGAGCCAAAGTAGAGAAGCCTGTCATGAAGTAAACTACAGCACATGCATTTGGTAAAAGCTTGACTTTCAGGATCCTAAAACAAGACATCAAAACAGTCCATTGGAAATATATATGTTATTGCTCCAGGGGAGAAAAACTTTTGGAAAGGACTGCTCCAAGGAGGTGTCAATGGGGTGAGGGAAGATATTTCCAAAACAACAGTGAACTCAAAACACAACAGAACAGAAGGAACTCCAGGGTTGGTTCTCATAATATGCATACACACACTAAATGAAAGTATTAAAAACCCACTGATGTTCAAAAGTAGGAAGTTACTAAATTTAATATCAACAAAAAACATTCCAAGATGAAGGCTACATGTGTTCAAGAAGGAAGATGAGCTTCATTCCCTTAGAAGGCATGCAATCAATCAATCCAATAAAGCAGCACTTACTTAGTATTTGCTTATCTCTTCCCTTCTACAATTTTAATTTTGAACATTCAGAAACATGTACTATGTTAAAAATACTCACAACTTACTCATACAAGGATGCCATCTGTTACTGTAGGTGCCATCTGGGTTACCTGCCTGGCCTACATGATGTGAGTTTTAATCCCTGACCTAACACTGTACTTGACTCTCTCCCACCTTTGATCACAAAATTTCTTCTGCCTAGAATATCCAGTTTATCTTTTCCAAATCCATTCTTTAAAATATAGTACAAATGGCATCCTCCCAATAAGCATTTTCCATCTGTCTTAAGGAAGTACCATCTCCTTCCTTGAACATGCATTAAGCATTTTAACAATACTTCAGAGTCATTCTCAACACAGCAAGAAAAAGATGAGATTAAAATTCCTTCCAGGAGGGGAGAAAGGGATGCTCAGTAATTAAGAACACAGGCTGTTTTCACAGCAGATCCAGGTTTGGTTCCCAGAACCCACATGGTGGCTAACAAGCACCTATAACTCCTGTTCCAGGGATCCAATGCCCTCTTAGGGCCTCCAAGAGGACTATAGGCATATGGCACACACACATACATGTAGGCAAAACACTCATACACAAAATAAAATTTAAGCTTAAATTTTTGAAAATTTTGAAAAATGTAAAGAAAAATATCTTCTCTATAATCTCAAGACTTGGAAGGCAGAAACAGGAGGATTCCAAGTTTGAGGGCTGTCTGAAACACATAGAATTTGAGACCAACCTGAACTACATAGTTGAGGGTGGCTCTAGAAGGAGTTGGGGGAGGGGTAAGTATGATCAAAATGCATTCATTGTATGAAATTTCTAAAGAATTAATAAAGATTTTATTTTCAAAAAACAGAAAAGAGAATGTTATAGGCTTAGAATACAATAACCCATGGTGCTCTTACTAATTTTTCCACTCACTGTTACATATGCATTTTAGAGGGTTTTGGTGGTGGTGGTTTTGTTGTTTTGTTTTTGAGAAAGGGTATCATGAATCATGAGCTGGTCTCTAACTTCTGCCTCTAACTCCTATATGCTGGAATTACAGTCATGCACCACCACAGCCTTACATGTGGTGCTAGGAACTGAATCCAGGGCTTTGTGAATGCTAGGCAAACAGTTGGCCAACAGAGCTATATCCCTACCTCTTTTGTTTTTTCAGGGTTTTATTTTATTTTACTTTATTTTCTGAGACAGGGTCTTAGCATGCAGCCCAGCATGGCCTAACTCATAATTCTCCTTCCTCTGACTTCCAAATGAGAATATTACAGGTGTGTGCCAGTTCAACTGGCTTGCATATGAACTTTAGAAAGATACTTTACCTATCAGATGCTCAATTTCACCATATGAAAAATGAGAAAAGCATGCTGGCAACCAGGAGAAACAACTATGAAAGCAGAGACCTGACCCTGGTGACAACATGATGGTATAACTGAAGCTCATAAAGAGCCCAGAATATTTACCATCTCAAAATGTGTTTGCTCCTTACAGAGGGACAGGAAAACATGTTCATGGTCATTGGCTCAGGAAATATATTCAAGAGAGAATGAAGGGAATTTTTTCATCTGTCCTGTCCAAGCTCGAGAACAAGACCTGCTCTTTCTGTTTCTCATACCCGAGGTATTATTGGTGCTCACTCATATTACACTGGACAGCCAGCAGAAAGTCATGAGACTAATGTTTTCATCTTAACAGTAAACATTTGCCAAGAAAGCCATTGCTAAAAGTGCAGTATCCTCAGATACGGGAAAACCGTGCTGGAGTTATGATTTACAGCTTCCTAGAAGCAGAGGAGCTAATGTTCAAGCCACTGTACAGAGCGGCTACCTCACAGGAAAACCTTATGTATTATCACAAGCTGCCACATGTAAAGATCTTGAATTTCCCAAGGTTGGCTGTAGGGAGGTAATCACCTAAAGAAAGCAATAGGCTGGTGACACTTGCTTATGGCCTCGAAACCTAATCCTCCTGAGGGAACTGCAGGCTAGAAGAACCTGGACCCCTGTTTCAAACCTTCCACCACGGCCCCTAGTATCTTGGACAAAGTCCATACCTACCACCCTCATTAACCTCAATTAACATTTTCCCATGGCTAAGTTTGACCCAGATCCACTGAGACAACTTTTGTTCTTCCCACATGCTAGTCCTTTGCCACAGCAGGGCTGTTGCTGAGTTCCCAGCCTGCCACATTCTTCTTTTCAAGACCACGTTCAGGACCATTCCCTAACTCCCTGTCTACAAAGTGGCCTTTTCTAAACTGGATGACCACATGGAGGAGAAAAATAAATGTCACTAGAAAGAATAAACAATGGGTGCCAATTAGAGGACAAGGAAGTGCCACCACACTAAGGTAACTTATTATATATTATATATTAGAGACTTTTAAAGAAGCCACTGGAGGGACTGGAGAGATGGCACTTACTGCTCTTGCAGAGGACTGGGGTCCAGTTCCCAGCACCCACATGGCTGGTCACAACCACCTGTCCCAAGGGAACCAACACCCTCTTCTAGGTTATACAGGCTCCAGCAGAGATAAGGTGCACAGAAACCCATCCAGACATAAATACATACACATGTAAAATGAATGTAAAAATAGCTACAGGAAAGGAGTGAAGATTACCAACACACAGAAATGAAAATATTTGAGAAATGTCAATTATTTTATTTGATCATTATACATTGTATATATATATACATCCTAGAAATAAAAATATTAGCCAGGCGGTGGTGGTGCACGCCTTTAATCCCAGCACTCGGGAGGCAGAGCCAGGTGGATCTCTGTGAGTTCGAGGCCAGCCTGGGCTACCAAGTGAGTTCCAGGAAAGGCGCAAAGCTACACAGAGAAACCCTGTCTCGAAAAACCAAAAAAAAAAAAAAAAAAAAAAAAATTAAATATCAAATGAAAAAATACAACTTGGAAAGTAAAAAGAACAAATTATTCTTGTAAGAAAACAAAGAAAATAATCGCTTTTGCAAAGAAAGGCGAACAAGATGACATTGGAAAACTGTACGTATTATTTCAATTTCCCTAACTCTGCTATTTATTCTGAGTCTCAGGATATATGTTCCATGGAAGAAATTTGTTGTAGGATATTATTTTAAGATGTGTTACATTTGTTTATGCTGTGGAACATTTGTTTAATAATGCAAAGATGTGTTGCATTCTTTTCTGCTACATTTGTTTAACTCTGTGAAGCTGTGTTATTGTGCCTGTCTAAAACACTTGATGGTCTAATAAAGAGCTGAATGGCCAATAGCGAGGCAGGAGAAAGGATAGGCAGGGCTGGCAGACAGAAAGAATAAACAGGAGAAATCGAAGAGGAAAAAAGAGCAAGAGAACAAGGAGAAGAGGATGTCAGGGGCCATCCAAACAGCCAGTCATGGATTAAGAGTACAAGTAAGATTACAAAGCAAGAAAAAGAAAAAACCCAGAGATAACAGGTAGATGGAATAATTACGGTTAAGAAAAGCTGGCAAGAAACAAGACAAGATATGGCCATGCATTTATAATTAAAAATAAGCCTCTATGTGTGGTTTATTTGGGAGATGGGTGGCAGGCTCCCCAAAAGAGCAAAAACAACCAACCACAGAAATTAAACATTTTTACAGCTGAAAAGTAAGTTTTATTAAAATAAAAATGGCAGAGTGGCAGTGGCAATTGGCAACAGACAGGATAGCAACTGTAAGATGCCTCTCACATGCTTCACTGTGCTGTGCAATGCATATTTGACAACTCAAGTTCTTCTCATTCCTGATAATCTAGTCATTTTCCCTCATATGTTTATTTACCCCAGTATAAACAGCAGTGAGTTTCATTACGGCACTGATTTCTTTCTTCTTCTTTGATCTCCCTATATATCCCAGCTCAACCTGGAACTTGAGGCAATCTTCTTGCCTCAGTCTCCCAGCGCTGTGTCACCCTCCCCAGCTCATTATGGTATTTTCAAATATACAACACTATACTGTCTTCCTACTTAGCTCGTCCTTCATGTCCCTTTAAAAATCAATAGATTAAATCTTTGAAAGAATAAGAATAATAATAAAATAACAAAGTAGTCTTGCCCAGTTCTGTTCACGTTATTTCTTCACTTGCAACAGTTCTTTGGGTCCACAAAGCCCTATCAAGTGGTCCTTTGCCTGTCTACTCCAGTGCCCTGTCCAAGCCCAGATTCTGAGCTCCATGGGATCAGAGAGCTATCCATTTCTACCCACAAATGGTAACACACATTCTGGCAAACAGTGGGGATGCTACTGTAGATGTTTCAGAAATGAGTGACTGCACACCAAGCTGCAGCCTGTCACTGTTATTATCTAGCTGCATACCTTTTGTTCAACTTATACAGCCTCCCATAACCTCACCTGTGGAATGGGTTTTAATTGGCTTATTAAAATCTTCTCTACACACACACACAAAACAAACAAAAAAAACAAAAAAACCCCCACAAATCTTAAAAGTTATAGTGCTCAGGTTACTGTTGTTGACGTTTTTTGTTTTGTTTTGTTTTGTTTTGTTTTGTTTTGTTTTGTTTTGTTTGGCTCTTTTGCCCATTTGGGGGCCTGCCACCAAGCTCCCAGATAAATCACTCTCGGAGGCTTATTCTTACTTATACATGTCCAGCCTTAGCTTGGCTTATTTCCTGACTATTTTCTTAATTTTAAATTATCCCATTCTCTTACTTCTCTAAATCTAACTCTTACTCTGTTACTGGCTGGCTCCTGGGTCCTCCTCCTTCTCTGGCTCCTTCCTTTTCATCACTCCTCCATCTCTTCTCTTCTTCTTCTCCTCCTCAGATTTCTCCCTCTACTATTCTCTCTGCCTGCCAGTCCTCTCTATCCTTTCTCCTGCCTTGCTATTGGCCGTTCAGTTCTTTATTAGACAATCAGGTGTTTTAGACAGGCACAGTAACACAGCTTCACATAGTTAAACAAATGCAACATAAACAAAAGTAACATACCTTAAAATAATATTGTACAACAGGTTATAAGCCAGTAACTTAAAGAAAAATATCCTATGAACCTTAATAATTTAAAAATCAGTATAGATAAACAAATGAAAATGTTAGGTGGAAAGTACACCTTTTTGTGTCATACATATTAAACGAACAGATAAGTATACTGACTGCAAATACACAAACATGCTGTGGGATGTTCTGTATGGCAAATGTATTGCTAATTAGTCAATAAATAAAACACTGATTGGCCATTGGCTAGGCAGGAAGTGTAGGCGGGACAAGGAGGAGAATAAAGCTGGGAAGTGGAAGGCTGAGTCAGAGAGACACTGCCAGCCGCCATGATGACAAACAGCATGTGAAGATGCCGGTAAGCCATGTGGCAAGGTATACATTAATGGAAATGGATTAATTTAAGCTGTAAGAACAGTTAGCAAGAAGCCTGCCATGGCCATACAGTTTGTAACCAATGTAAGTCTCTGTGTTTACTTGGTTGGGTCTGAGTGGCTGTGGGACTGGCAGGTGAGAGAGATTTGTCCTGACTGTGGGCCACACAGGAAAACTTTAGCTACAAATGGCGTCCAATGTGGTGGCAAGAGTTTCCACATAAAAACTGAGAAAAAAGATTCTAAAACAGAGCTAAAAACAGCTTCCTAATTGTCTCTCTCAAATGAGCGGCAGCTGCAGGTTTGAGCTACTGGTGGGTTCCTAGCGTGCTCGACCTGCAGTATGGCAGGAACGAGGCTTCTGCAAGTGGCAAATTAAGCTGCGTGGTGCTTAGATAAAAGCAGACCCACGATAGCTCCCAGGGCTGGTGGTAAGCTACCACCACCATGTTGGGAAGCTGAGGTGGGCGGAGCCAGCAGCCACAGCTGCTGCAGTTTAAAGCAATAGATTCACAATAAGACAGATTCAGATGTAATAGTTTAAAATGTGTGTAAAATATACGTAGGCTTGAAAGAGACAAAAAAGGTGGTATATACAGTTATAGAAACAAATACATAGTTTTAAAAAATAAAGACTTTAAAGAGACAGTAAAATTAATATAAAAAATAAGCCACGTAAAGATGAATATTACACAGAGAATCTGGATTGTGTTGTCTTTGGAATTCTTAACTGCAGAGAGATATTTGATTGCAAAGGAAGCTGAGTTAAACCAATATGTATACTTTAAAGATATCTTAACTTCAAAATTTGGATGTAAGGATGTGTTGCTTTGGAAAGGAGACTCTGCTTTTGTTCCCACAGAAAGCCAGAGGCTATGGATTTGTTCCAGATTAAGATACATCAGGTTTGACCAGCCAAGACCCCCTGAAAGGTCTCCAATGACACCATGGGCCAGATGATCCAACATTCAGAACCATTTCAAGGCAACTGGCTCAGACGATACAGCCTCACGGACTACTCCATGATCCTAAAATTTTCTTTGTGTCCCCATAAGATACAGCGCCCCCCTCCAGCAGGAAGTAGTAAGAGAAGCTACGCCCAAATTCCCAAATTATATGTAATTTTACTTTGTTAAGTTTAAAATCTTCCTTTTTGAAAAAAAAAAAAGGGGGGGGAGTGCTGTGGGATGTTCTATATGGCAAATGTATTGCTAATTAGTCAATAAATAAAACACTGATTGGCCATTGGCTAGGCAGGAAGTGTAGGCGGGACAAGGAGGAGAATAAAGCTGGGAAGTGGAAGGCTGAGTCAGAGAGACACTGCCAGCCGCCATGATGACAAACAGCATGTGAAGATGCTGGTAAGCCACGAGCCATGTGGCAAGGTATACATTAATGGAAATGGATTAATTTAAGCTGTAAGAACAGTTAGCAAGAAGCCTGCCACGGCCATACAGTTTGTAACCAATGTAAGTCTCTGTGTTTACTTGGTTGGGTCTGAGTGGCTGTGGGACTGGCAGGTGAGAGAGATTTGTCCTGACTGTGGGCCAGGCAAGAAAACTTTAGCTACACAAACATACACAGGGAACAGAGAAATGTGAAGAGACTAACGCAATCTGGGCTGCCTTTTTTCTTCCACTGTGGGGGAAAAACTGCTACTACAAAAACAATCTCAAATGAATAATTAAATGCTTTAAAAACATCATATGAGGGAAAGAGCTTTTGAAAGATTGTATTCAAAATGTTCTGGATGTATGTACCTAAGAGAGAAAACCATCAGTTATCACTGAGCTGTACTAATGAAGGCATATGTTAAATTTATTTACATTTCATCTCCAGCACCACATGCCTTAGTTTTCATACATGTTGCAAGGAAAATTAGGCTGATAAGTTCATGTTCGAAATTGCCCTCTAAAATGTCATCTTCTAAACCCAGAACATGTGTGCATGAAATCTGAGCTACTTAGGAAGCAGAAGCAGGAAAACACAGAATTCCACACCAATACTGGCAAGATGGCAGGAACTCGTCACAGTGATGACAACTGTGAGGGCTCGTAAATGTCACTATATCCTTTTTTTTAAGATTCATTTATTTATTATGTATACAGTGTTCTGTCTGCATGTATGCCTGCAGGCCAGAAGAGGGCACCAGATCTCATTACAGGTGGTTGTGAACCACCATGTGGTTGCTGGGAATTGAACTCAGGACCTCTGAAAGAGGAGTCAGTGCTGTTAACCTCTGAGCCACCTCTCCAACCCAACTGTCACCATCTTTAAGAAGTCTTTCCTGTCTAAAGGTCTTAGCCATTTTTTTTCTCCTGGATCCCCTACCTAGGCCTAATAGTCTCAAGTCACATGTTATCCTCAGTAAATGACTTATTTTTGTTGTTTCTTTTACCAATACAGCAATGTAAGGATCATCTTCTGATCTGTTCTCTTCTAGAACCCCACTGTACTCCACAGCACATGGCAGAGCAGATATCCATATCTGATGAATGAAGAGCTGAATGTATGGGTAGCATTTTAGAACCTGATTCTCAAGATCGAAATTTTCATCTTTTCATACCAGTCACTGGACAGAACTCTACATGGCACAGAGGCGGAGCAGGAGAGAAGGTAGAGTTAGGTTGGTAGCAGAAAACAAAGGAATGAGGGCATGAGAATACCATCTGCCTGCACAATCAGATTCTTCAAATGTACACAAAGCATGCTTTGTGTCCCCTTTTGCTTGTTAGGAAGTATGATACTGGCACAATGCTTTTCATCACAGATAACAAAAGGAAAGCTGTGATGAACTGAGTCAGATCCAAGGCACGTTTTAAAGCCAAAGGGGTCTCCAAAGCTTTTCAGCTATATGGGAGGCTTAAAGCTAGTTAGAAAAACTCTCAAAAGTAAAGTAACTACTGAATTTAGATGGATTATTACATTTTCTAGTCCCCTTCTGAATGAAATATCTCCAAACTTATTTAGATGGATTTATTAATCAACAACTGCTGTCAGAAAGATGACACTGTAAATAATTTACAACTAGCTGTAAAGAGCAGTTTTGATTTTACATTGTAAATCTGAGGAGAGCTTGGTCAGTCAGCCAACATGACCTCCATGAGGCAGTGACTTAAAACGCAGATGAGTTAGGAAGGAAAGAAATATTCTCCACTATCAGCCTTGAGAACCCAAGCCCAAGCAACGGCCAGCAAGACAGCTAAGCAAAAAGTGCTTGCTCACATGCCTGTTGACCTGAGTTCAATCCTCAGTTCCCACAAGGTGGCAGGAGAGAACCAGATCTGGAAAGTCATCCACTGATCTCCGCACTATGGCATGGGGTGCCTGTGCGTGCGTGCGTGCGTGCGTGCGTGCGTGCGTGCGTGCATATCTGTGGGTACCCATGGAAGCCACAGTTCAGGTCCTTTAGAGCTGCTGTTACAAGCACCCAAACTGGGTGCTGGGAATAGAACTCAGGTGTTCAGGAACAGCAGCAAGTTTTCTTAAACAATGACCCAGTTCTCCTGCCCCCAAAGAATTCATTTTGAACACTGCATCTAAATGCAGAGTCTAAGTTGGGCTCAGTTTCTGGGTTCATGTAGGAGTACAATAGTGTTTCTGAAACTCTCTGGGCAAGAAAAATCTTTCCTTTTCTATTATTTATTGAGAAAACCACTCAGAAGGCTTTTCTACATTTTAATTGCCTTGGGTTCTGGTTATCTAGAATAGAAAGTACAAACTGATCTGTAAGAAAAGACAGTAAGGGGGGGGGGGGGATCTGTCCAAGTTACATGACTCCATGTTCTCGACAGCAATAAAGATTAACTCAAACAGTTTAAGAATAACAAACACAGGAAGTCAACCATTTTTTTTGTTCTTGAACATCCAAACATCATGCTTTTCAAAGCCTATCCCTGGTCCCAATTATAGGAAAACCTTCTCCAAAAGTCTCCTTGCAATACCTGAAGAGCTGACACACTCACCTGTCACCTTCACAATGACTGTGACAGAGTCAAGCCCGAGTTGTTTGGATTCTGGAAATGGTGTACGGATTCCATTCTTCCCAGCCTTATCTAACCACTCATATCTTTTATATCTGAGAGCCTACCTCACTTATGAGAAGCATCTATGACTAAATTCTGGAGACTTTAGGTCATGACACTCAGTTTCTTCATCAAGAATATAAAGAAAGCTCATCACAACAATAAAACACAGCAGTATTTTAAAGCCAAGGGCTTACCTTTGAATACTTCTGTAGCTCCTCATCATCTGCAATCTGTGTGTCCAGAGTAGCTACCTACATTTACAAGAAAAACGTTTCCATATCTATATGAGCATAATTTCATTTCCTCCTATTTTCTGATATATCAGCAAACCCAGCACATTGATAACTCATATGAAAATATCCAGTATTTTTGAAATCCATAAGAATAGCACATACCAATACATTTGATTTTTTTGTTAGTCTCTACACTAATCTTTTCATCCTAAATTATGCAGCAGTTGAACTGAAGGTGACATATAATTTGAATTCTTGCCCTCCCTCTGCATGGGCTTCATTTTATTAACAACTTTCAGATGCAAGTCATCAGTAAAGTACTTTTCCTTGCAAGAAATTCATTTCTAAACATGTCTACCAATAAAACTCAGACTAATATCTGAACAACACATACACATCCATCTTTTGGTATTGTGAGGTTGCTCAAGTTTTCATGAAGGTGTACTATGTGCATACACTGACATCAGCTCTAAACTACTTATGATACCTAATACAAGGAAAATGCTACATACATATGCCACACATATTGTTTAGGAATGATGATATGAAAACAAAAGTTTATACCTGTTCAGTTCTGATGAAAATTTCCCCCAAATGTGTTTAAACTATAGTGACAATGTGGAATCTATAAACATGGAGCCAAGTACGAAGGTCTAACTATACCAACTTTAAATTCTATGATCCTCCAAATTTTCATAAAATCTTCATTATATTAGATCTGTAAAAATTTTACTCTTGTACCATCAAGTTGGCTCACCAGGGGGCTGGAGAGATAATTCAGCATTTAAGAACACTGGCTGCATTTCCAGAAGACCTGGGTTTGATTCCTGGACCCCCACAGTGGCTCACAACCCTCCATAACTCCAGTTCTAAGGAATCTGACACCATCCTCTGGCCTCTGTAGCACCAAGCATATAGGTGGTGCACATACATAGGCACTTACACAGAAAATAAAATAAATATTTTTTAAATGACTCAGTAGGTAAAAGCTTTTGCTGTACAGGCCTAATGACCCTTCAAACAAACACAAAAGTGGAAGAAAACTGACCCCTCAAAGTTGTCCTCTGATCTCCACATGCACACCAGGCCACATTCACACCCATATCCATATGCAAAATCACAGTACATATTTTTTTAAAAAAATTGTAGCCTAGCACTTGGGAGGCAGAGGCAGGTAGATCTCTGAATTCGAGGCCAGCCTGGTCTAGAGTGAGTTCCAGGACAGCCAGGGCTACACAGAGAAACCCTGTTTCAAAAAAACAAAAACAAAAACAATTTTACTCTTAGCCGGGCATAGTGGCACACACCTTTAATCCCAACATTCAAGAGGCAGAGGCAGGCAAATCTCTGTGGGTTTGAGGCCAGCCTGGTCTACAAAGAGAATCCTAGGACAGTCAGAGCTACACAGGGAGACCCTGTATTGGGGGAGGGGATGAGCTTTTTTTCTTTTTCTTTTTCTTTTTTTTGTTTTAACTCTTGACAAAACTGAGAACATTGCCATTTTAAAACTTCAAACTCAGGTCTTAAATTCTGTAAGTTAGTCACATGGACATGCATCAGGAGATGGTGTGGCAAGAAGATCAGGAGTTCAAGTTTAGCCTCAACTACAGTTTTAGGCTTAAGACCTGGTCTCAAATCAGTAGATTCCCCCCTCCACACAAAACAAGCAAACAAAAAATATCACATTAGTAGGACTCTGGAAGAAAGTGCAGTAAGGAACAGTGGAATGTATGCATCCATTTACTCATCTGCCTTAGCAGGCTTCCACCTTGTATCCCTATAACTTTAGAGGAATCACTGTAAAGATCCAACTTAAAATCTCTCTCTTGGCTGGGTGGAGATGGAGCACGCCTTTAATCCCAGCACTCAGGAGGCAGAGCCAGGCAGATCTCTGTGAGTTCGAGGCCAGCCTAGTCTACAGAGCGAGATCCAGGACAGGCACTAAAGCTACACAGAGAAACCCTGTCTCAAAAAAAAAAAAAAAAAAGAAAAGAAAAAGAAAGAAAGAAAGAAAAAAATCTCTCTCCTGTTTCCAGCCTTGACTTCAACATGTGATGTATAAAAATCTGATATGTAGAGAATAAAACTTGAACACACACCACACACACACACCTCTATCACAGAGCTTTATTCCCCAGTATGGCTGTTAGTGGAAAGCTTGCCTAACATGCATGCGGGAAGCCCTAGCCCTGAGTTTGAGCTATCATAAATCAGGCAGGATAGTTCATGTCTGTAATCCCACAACTGAGGAGGTGGAAGCAGGAAGAACATAAGTTCCAGGTCATCCTTAGCTACATAGCAAGCTTGAGGGCAGCTTGGGCTACATGAGACCCTGCTTCAAAAAAGTGAAAATAAAAATCCTATCATATAACTGGTGAGCCACATGTTCTCTGAACACACACACAAGAACGTGTGACTTTCTAGGCAGCAGCCTAGTAACAGGACTCTATGAACCAGAGACCCCGCAGTCACAAGAACTAGCGTACAGGCCCAGAATGAACACCAAAGTGACCACGTGATTCATCTTAAGGACACTAAAGCTGCTCTGGTGACAGTGGCCAGACATTCAAACACAAAATATACTGTCAGGTATTAATGACAACCCAGTATTAATGACCATATACATAAGAATGTGTCAGGGCTACACAACAAGACCTTGTTTCAAAAAAGAAAATTTGAAAGACAACAGATATCTATTGCCATGTTTGATGAACACCAACGAGATTTTTCTAACACAGCTTTCTGCTTTCATGTGGATTCGCTGGGGAAATGTAACCAATCCTTTACTGGCCAAATCTAATAACAGGTGAAAGGAGGCCTAATGGCCTGCTGGCACCATAAACTCATACCTCACCTAAATTACTTCCTGTTCTTCTAAATACATTTCATAATCATTCTTTCATTTTTCTCATAAAACTGTAAGATTCTTTGTGAAACATAGGACTAATATCCACAGCCCTTTCAGTGTACAATAAAACAAACAGATCATAAAAGCAATCATAAAGATGCCAGCCATTTTAAGCAGCTGATTCAAGTTATAAATTCAAAGGCCAGCTTTCACCCTCCTAATGTTCTTCTGCCTATTGTTGACCTAAATGGCTTCACCATGAACTGAGTGTCTGTTAATTGTAACTGAAGTTTGTGCACAGTCCTTAATTGTTCTTATAGCTTAAAACGCTTTAAAAATTGATTGATTGCTCTAATAGGAAAGAAAGACAGGAAGAAAACAATGGAAGCAGCCTGTATCTTCTTTGACTCTCCCATGTCATTTTAAATTATAGTGTAAGGAGTATAACATGAAATGAAACTTTCTATTAAAATATTTTTTTAACATACCATTACTTCATAATCTGGGCCCAGTAGGTTTTCCCATCTAGATTTCAGCTCATTTTCTGTGGGGCCTGGAACTTCCTCTGGATATATATCTATAAGAAAAAGAACATTGAAGCTGCTATGAGCCAAAACACTTAACTAACAAATTCTTTAATAAGAGCTCAGCTTCAGCAGGAAAGGGAGAAATGAGTAAAAAGGAAAAATGTATTCATTTAAATCTACCTGGTAATGTAAACCAAAGTGACTTAGGAGAATAATACAAAATGTAAAGCCACCCGGGACAAACTTGTTCAGGAATACTTTAAAGGGAAGAGGAAGTGATTAATTACAAATGAAACTTGAATATATAGTTTCTATGGAGATATTCCACTTATTTGGCTCAGTTTTATTTGTAGGTCTTTTACAATTTGATTTAAATGTAAATCTTTTCAAAGTAGCACCATTCCCCCTCTCCTCTGGAATGTAAGTGTGTATGGAGCTAGCACTGTAGTCAACAAGCCATGTGACACACCACAGCCAGGCTTCCACCCGCCAGGATGGACAGAGAGGCGGTCTGGCTGCTTCCACAGGCCAGGATGGACAGAAAGGCAGTCCCGCTGTAAGCTGAATTTCTTCGGGTAGAAACTTTAATTTTAAACCAGTCTTTTGCTTCTGCTTAATTATTAGGATATTTGTACCTTTTCAAAGCTCTTGATTTAATGGTGTCATTATCGCACAGGTGAGATCATTTTAAAAGCAGACATATTTAACGTGCCAGGCCTACCGTCCGTATAATCTTCCCCGGACTCTCAGAGTCTGAAGAATGCCTGACAGATAAAAGTCAAAGTACTAAAACTATCATTTGCACTTACATCCATACTAATACAGAGGATAAAAAGGTTCCACGTTTTTTAAGTTAAGTTCCTCATTTCTGCTGTAAGATTGGACATGTCACAGAACACTTATCACAAGTGACATAACCATCTGCCTACCATCAAATGTAACACGCAGCATCAGCTCTTTTCGTCTCCAGAGCAGCTCACTTTGGCTGCAAAGAATGTTTAATTACATACTACAAATCATTAAGTTAAATAGGCTAACTTCAGAATCAGAGACTAAGACTAATGAACACTAAAGAACTTAAATTACTCCATTTACAAAAGAACATTCAGGAAATAACTATATTCATTGATACGCTAGATTACATTTAGGGGCAGCTAATCAAAGTTACTATTAAAATAAGTATCAAAATCGTTTGGGTGGCATGTATTCCTGTGAATAATTCCTTAAGAAATTCTGAGTTCTTACAATCTCTTTTCTTTCTTTCTTCCTTTTTTAAAATTTATTAGTGTGGGGTAGAGGGCAGGAGGGAGAGTCTACAAGCTGCAGCACATATGTGGACATCAGAGAACAGCTTGTGTGGAGCTGGCTTTCTCCTTCTGCCTTACACGGGTTCTGGGAATCAGCCTTGGGTTTTCAGGCTTACTGCAAGTGCCTGTACCCACTAAACCATCTTTCCAGCCCCTTTAGCAAATTCTTTAAGAGTGTCAACAATTTGCCTGTTCAGTGTCTTCCAGGTGCAGTTTCAGGTCTGCTAAAGGGTCTGAACAAAATCTACAACGTATTGAGAGAATTCTAAGTTTACAAACATGGCTGTCAGATGAGAGGAAGTTCATCCAAGTAAAAGACGACGCCGATGATTCAATCCCCTTGGGACTGTCTTTACCTTCCAGGTACCCAATGAAAGCACAGACGGCTATGTATTTTAAAGCACAGCTCAAAGGACTAAGGGCCAGAGGAAGGCAGTTAATCTACTTGCAGCAGCAACAACAGCAGCCAAAAAAAAAAAAAAAAGCTGCACAAGGGGATGAAACAAGAGATAACAAGATTATCTTAAGCAACCATCATGCAGGTGAGACAGAGACTAACCCGTCACAGCAGCCAGCAGAGGCAGGCAAACTTGCAAACTGAAATTATACTCATGCATGAAGGAAAAAAATACAGTGAAACTTATTTTTAAAACATGAGCACATGCTAGGTGTGGTGGTGTACACCTTTAACCCCAACACTCTGAAGGCAGGAACAGGGAGATCTCTGTGAGGTTGAAGCCAGCCTGTGATTTGCATAGCAAATTCCAGGCTGCCAGGGTTACATAGTAAGACCCCCATCTCAAAACCAAAAAATACAAATAATAAAAATTTTAAAAAATTAACAACAACCAAAAAAAGGCATGGGTACAGCATAGGGAAGTAGAAACAGGAGCACTGTGAGTTCTAGGCTAGCCTGAGCTATACAGTAATACATTTTCTCAAAAGCAAACAAAATAATGACAATAGCAATGAGATGTCATAGTTCTAAAACTATTTCTAATTTCAAATTTGATTTTCACCTAGTTCTTTGATATCCATCTGAGATCAACTAAATTAAAATAGTAACAATGAACTGCACTCTAGTTGGATCCAAAAGGGAATGGGGGTGGCTCTTAACCTTGATCTTGAGTCAGACATTATTAATACCTTCCTTTGAGCTACCTTTGCTAACATACAAAGAGCCCAAGGCCAGCTTCTCTGGACCATGGATGGTGTTCAATTTTTCAGCAGTTTCCCTTAGCTGGCAAAGCCTTCCCGAGAACCTCTGTAGAAGGAACGAGCTATAACTCAGCATGCCTGCAAACACGAGTCCTGCTAACAGCTGGAGTGACAAAGTACAATGTAAAAGGTCAAAGTTGGAAACAATTCGAAATTTTTAATATAAATATATAGCAGCCTGTCATTTGATACAACATATAGAAAATTCATGTTAACTTTTATGAAGAGGAAACACTTCTATATATAAACAGACAGCTACAATATTTAGATATAAATACAACTACAGCACACAAGTAAGAATACATAGTAATTAAAATGCTACGTAGTTAGTACATACTAATAAATATGCATTTGAAACACAATTAAAGATTAAACAAAAATACACTTGCTTATAGTCAAAACACCCCATTTTACTAAAATTTAGGGGAGGGTGAGGCTGGTGGCAGCACGAGGGACTGAACCTAGGGCCTCAATCATGCTAGGCTATCACTCTACCATGGTGATACATCCCTAGCAAAAGATCCCACCTTAAATCTCTAAGACACCTCTACAGCATGAGCTTCCATCAGATAGGGACTGCTTTTATACAGGTCTCTAGTTGCTCCCTGGTTATTCAGATACTTGTAGCTTTACAAAGTTCTTGGTGTAATACTACTGCCTTTATAGCATAGGTCTGAGTCTGATTCCGCAGATGCCAAACCATATTAACTATAAAGGAGGAAGGATTAATAAACAAAAAGGTTGAAGTACTCCAAAGAAAAGGCTACCTGGTTTTTCTAAGGCTTGTATGTTGTTCTTTTTTAGATTATCCGGGCTTTCTCCAATTTCCTCTGCTTCCATAGCCAAATTAGTTTCCGTTTCCACGGATCCAGTTAGGGCTGGTACTTTAGGTAGTTCTGCAACAGTTCCTAAAACAAGAATTGCTGGCTTGAATCACTAGTCCTATGGGGGAAGGAGCAGGGGGTAGCACATTCATATAAGCTTATTTCACTCCCATCCACAACTTTGCAGGACCTCACTGAAGCTGATTCCTTAAGTACTAAAGTTTTCGGTAAAGTAACTAATTAATACTAAGAAAATAGTTTGACAGTATTCAAAGAGTGAGGAAGTACAGAAAATGAAGGTGAGAAGCAAGGTTAAGTCCATGACAAAACAGAAATAGATTTCTTACAATATAGCTTTAGAAAAAAAAAAGAAAAAGAAACCAACAACCAGAAGGCTGTATGCTCTTGCTGCTGTGGATAGCAAGCATTCTTACCCTTTACCCACAGAGCAATACACCTGACACCACCAACTGAGAAATCATATATGTACAAAGTATTTGATATTAGATATTAATACTACTTCTCTTTGCTGTGATAACAGTATGATTGTTTAAGAAAATATCCATATTTCCATGATGCCCACACCACTCACTCTAAAATGGTTCAGAAGAAATATGGGGAGATGGCGACTGACAGATCTAAGTGGAAGGTTTTCATTCTGTTCTGTTCATTTTTCTATATGCTTGAAGTGTTTTAACAACAAAGAGCTCAAACATACAATCAATTAAACTCCTATGACTGTAACATGAGACTTTAAAACCACTCACATAGTATTTTTTAGATCATTAATCAACTAATGTCATAAATAAATGCATATACATAATACTAGGATAAGAAATGCTAATCATTAATTGAAGCATTATTTATTTATAATAACCAAGACAGGGAAACAGCTTCAGTGAACACTTAGCATAAATACAAAAATAAAATGTGTATATACAAAAATAATAAATATTATTGATTCTTTAAAAAGGAAATGGAATCAATTGTTAGAGCCTGGATGAGCCTGGAGGACACTATGTGAAGTAAAATTAGCTCACTAGAGAAGGAAAACACTGCATGGCTCTACCCATTTGAGTTTTCTGCATAGTCAAACTCAAAGAAACAGTAAAAAGGCAGCTGCCAAGGAGGGAAGACTGACTTTAATGACATGAAGTTTTAATCACAGAGGATGGGGAAGTTCTATGGATAGGCTAGTAAACAATGGGCACAAAGTTAACAACAGAGAATCTTTTTTTTATTATTGATAGGGTCTCACTATGTAGCCCTTGCTGGTCTAGAATTTGGTATGTAGACCAGGCTAGCCTTGAAGTCATAGTCATCCATCTGCCTTTCTGAGTGCTGAAATAGAAGGCATGGCCACCACACCCAGTGTGAAGGTGAATCTAGAGTGTCAAGTTGATGGGCTTTTGTGGTTGATATATTGTGGTGATATTTTATTTGTGCTGAAATGTGGTGATTGCTGTGGATATCGTTCTGTATAAATAAAACACTGATTGGCCAGTGGCCAGGCAGGAAGTATAGGCGAGACAAGGAGTGAGGAGAATTTTGGGAAGTGGAAGGCTGAGTGGGAGAGACACTGCCAGCTGCCACCATGACAAGCAGCATGTGATGATGCCAGTAAGCCACGAGCCATGTGGCAAGGTATAGATTTATAGAAATGGATTAATTTAAGATATAAGAACAGTTAGCAAGAAACTTGCCAGGGCCATACAGTTTATAAGCAATATAAGTCTCTGTGTTTACTTGGTTGGGTCTGAGCGGCTGCAGGACTGGCGGATGACAGAGATTTGTCCTGACTGTGGGCCAGGCAGGAAAACTCTAGCTATAGGTGATATTTTATTTGTATGTTAATAAATAAAGTTTGCCTGGAGATCAGAGGAAATAAACTAACCCTTCTTAAATTGTTTCTTGATTAAGTATTTGGTCATGGCAACGAGAAAAGCAACTAATATAATAATAACTTTTTCATTTTAGATTTATTTTATATTACATATATGAGTATTTTGACCATGTGCATGCCTCATGCCTGGAGAGAACAAAAAAGAAGATTTTGATCCCTTGGAAGTTAAGTTTATTTGCTTTTTTTGTTGCTGTTGTTGCTGTTTGTTTGTTTAAGACAAGGCCCCACTATTTAACCATTAGTGGTCTGGAACTTACTATGTAGATCAGGGTGGACTTGAACTCACAGATATTTGCCTGTCTCTGTCTCTATAGTATTAGGATAAAAGACATGCATCCCCATGCCTGGTGAAACTGGAGTTAATAATAGTTTCTTTGTTAATGCCAATCAGAAGAGCTGGAAAGATGCTCAGTAGTTTAGAGCACTGATTGCTCTTCCAGAAGACCTGGGTTCCGTTCCAAGCACCCACATGGCAGTTCACAACTGTCTGTAACTCCACTTCCAAGGGATCCAATGCCCTCTTCTGGCCTCCACAGGCACCAGGTACACGTGTGGTGTACAGACGTGCATGCAAACAAAAACACTCATACAAACAAAGTAATAGAATAATTTTATAATTATAAAATGCCAATCAGAGCTCCTGAGGAAGCAGAGGAATACAGTCATGTACAATGAGACCTTTAATAACACAGCACAGTGTGACTGTATGCCACAAAGACCCAAATACTGGCCAGGAAGATGCTTCAGCCAGTAAAGGGATTTGCTGCCAAGACAGATGACCTTAGTTCAATCTCCAGAACTCATATGGTAGAGAGAGAAAACTGTCTCCCAAAAGAAGCCTCTGATATCCAAAAAATTGTATATTTTTCCACAATGAAGATTGCTATTTTATAATCTTATTGACAAAAATATTACTTTTAATAAAAATATTCTTGATAAAAATTTGTTTTTATTTTTTCACCATACTTCAACAGACAAATCAAGAGATAACTAAAGTAAAACACATCATAAAAGCAATCTAGGATCTGAAGCTTGAGAAATGTCAAGGTATAAGGAAATGAAGGGTCCTGGATCAAAAGTGACTGCCATCTCCATTTCGAGGCACTCTGGGCTTGCTCAACCAGTGCTTGCCTCCTGTCATCTGGGCTGGTGCACCGCAGCAGGCCAAGGAAATGACTCTGCGAAGGAGACAGGCTGGCCCATCTCTCCACCACTGGCAGTACACAAGATAAGGGACATTTCCTACTCAACCTCCCAGACCACACCTTTGCCGTCCTTCCAAACTCAACTCCATGGAGAAGAGAGGGGTGGGAGCATTCATTACCTCTGTCTGAAGGCTGTTCAAATGGAGAATCAGATGAAGATGTTTTCCTGCGAACTAGTGTTAGCTGCACCACCTGCCCTGCATTTCGTAATACTTCAACAACATCCTGGTTGGCAAAACCCTGAATATTCACACCGTCCACCTATGACATCAGGAGACAGAATAGGGTTTTAAGTAAACTATCACCATTTTTGTCTTGTTTTTTGAAAGAAGGTCTTACTATGTAGTGCAGAGAAACCAACTCAGTACATAGCTCAAGTTGGCCTCAGATTCACAATGTTTTTCTTGCCTCAGCCTCCTGAATGCTGAAACTAGAGGCATGTGAGTCATCGTGCCTATCAACTACTTCCATTTTTGATTTTGGCAGTGCTGAACAAGATGGGGTAACTAATTTTACTCCCCAAATACTGCATATTAGATTGGAAAGTATTTTTGAATAAAAATTAAAAACTAGTTTTGCTGAGAAATTTACATGCAAATAAGAAAATAAATTCAAACTTATATTCTTAAGTCACACATTTTAAATAGCAGTCTGACAGAGGCAAAAGGCTTTATTGTCTAATGATAATGAAAATTTTTAAAAATTAAAAAGCTATAAAACCTGGTTAACTGTTACAGTTTTCAAATGTACCTATAAAATTCATTACCAACACTGAAGAGCTACTCCTATGTAGCATCACTACATGATATTTTCCAAAGAAACACACTGATTTCACACCATTGAGTCTTCTAGTGTTCTGAGAAATGTACGTGTGAAAGTCTGGCAGGCCAGCCCACTGCTTTAGATTTCCTCCTAACTTCTCAAAGCATGCAATGCTTCTGCTGGCCTTCAGACCCTACACACCGTCAAAAGCATCTGATAATCTTTAAGGTAAAAGCCAGTATTCACGAAAGGTGCTTCCTTAGATGAACTCTAATCACATCACCCATCATCTGATACTATGTAACTCAGTGTTATATGTGCAGTGTGAACAGAAAGCAAAGCGTGTAGACATAATTTACTTCTACTAAAAGGGGAGACTAGCCAGGCAGTGGTGACGCACATCTTTAATCCAGCACTCAGGAGGTAGAAACAGATGGATCCTGACTTAGAGGTCAGCCTGGTCTACAGAGCAAGTTCCAGGACATCCAGGGCTATATAGAGAAACCCTGTCTCAAAAAACCAAAAAAGAGAAAAAAGGGGAGCGGGGAAAGACACCTAATTTTACTAGCAAAAAGTTATATTCTCAAATATATAAAGTATTTCCATTTTTTATGTATTCAAAATTACTTAGAAAAAGCAGCAAGAAGAACTGGTAAATGGATTATTTACTGTATCAAATAGATGAATGTATAGAGACACTTGGGGAGGGGGTTGGTTTTTCAAGACAGGGTTTTTCTGTGTAGCCCTGGCTGTCCTGGAATTTGCCCTGTAGACCAGGCTGGCCTTGAACTCACAGAGATCCGTGCTGAGATTAAAGGCATGTGCAACCACTCTGTGGCACATACAGACTCTTAAAAAATATTTCCTAGAAGATATAAAAATATCTTTCAGATACATTTCAATGCATACATTTATTTAAGTAAATGTGTAATTTTTCCTACCAATATGTTTAGTGGAATATTTCGTCTTTGATTGGAATAAATCATATTTAGAGCCTAAAATCATAAGAGCCTGAATCAATGAGATTTCACTGCACTAGTAAAGCTAATTTTTTAAAACCTTATGAGCTGGGCATGGTGGAACATGTCTTTAATCCCAGCACTTGAGAGGCAGAGGCAGGTAAATCTCTAAATTCAAGGACAGCCAGGTCTACAAACTCATGTCTAGGCCAGCCAATGGCTATATAGTGAGACTGTGTCTCAAAAACAAAACAAAACAGAGCAAAAACAACAACAACAACAAAACCCTAAAAATAATAAAACTAAAATTACAAAATGAAACTAAGCCATCTTCTCCTGCATATGACAGAAAGACTAACCTTTCTCCAACTTGATTCAAATGTACAAAAGACAGCCATTACTTACAGCCACTATTTTGTCATTCACTTGAATTTGGCCATTGTGATATGCAGCACTGCCTGGTATTATACTTTTCACATAAATCCCCGAAGCTTCCCCTGAAAGTGCATAGACATACAGAAAAAAGGAAGAAAGCTAAAATTAGGACCTGATTGCAAAATTCTTATCAAGAGGTTAATTAGCTAAAGAGGCTGACTAGAGACTTCATAAATACTATTTTGAACACATGCAGGGAAATTGATGGATTATTTCAAACTGTCACCATCACAAGTGACCTGAATTCAAAATGATTTGACTGATGACTACCCTTCTGGAAAAATAATCAGTAATGGAACCTTGATGAATGCAGTTCTCTCTAAGCTGGGATTCTAGAGGGCCAGGATGAACCCTGGTCTATCGTTACTTGAACTGCTGACTCAGCGCAAGCGCTCATCATTTTTCACTAGCACTAAGACAAGAGTCACACATATTCCTGCCTATATTTAGTTCAGTGCTCATGTGTTTCATCTAGATACAGAGAAAAGCACATGTGTTCTTTTTAAAAAGCTAGTATGGGGGCCAGTAAGATGGCCTGGCAATCTGAGCTCAATCCCAAGAATACACATAAAGGTGGAAATACTCCACAAAGTGGTCCTTTGACCTCTACATGGACCCCAAGACAGGCACACACATCCCTGTACACATACAATAATAATTTTAAAAAATAGAATGACCTCAGCAGCATGAAATAATCCTTATATTATAAAATTAAATATTTAACCACAAATAGTTATTAAAAAATTATAACCATATAAAAAGTACATTCCCCAGAGAAAGAACTACAAAGGAAACTGAAAGTTTAAAAAACTGTATCTGTTAATGATTTTACTAAGTTCCCTCTGCCAGCATAATTATACATAAACTTCACTGAGTCATATCCCAGGTCTTCCATATCAGGAAAAATCATTTATTTTTCAGTATCATCTTCCACATTATGCCTTCCACAAGGCCTGACAACCAGACTGACACTGCACCAATGCCAAGGGCTTCCCTAACTCTACAAGTCTGCTTCTTCCCCATCTAATCTGCCTTCCTCACTACCACAAACGCTTCTCTCTCAAGTCTCTCTCAACTTCAATCTTTCATCTGCCATGCTAGAACAGTTGCGTGTCTTTACTAAAACATGCATTTCCAGTTATCTTCAAGCACTGAAAGAGTTTTAAACTTTAATTATACTCCCTCAATAGACTTTTTGTTTGTTTGGGTTTCTAGGATGAAGTTTCTCTGTGTTGCCCAGACTGGCCTCAAATTGTGACCCTTCCAACTCAGCTGCTAAAGTGACTGAGGTCACAGAAGCATGCCACCATGCCTTTTCAAATCCCAGCACCAAAATCAAGAAGCCAAAAATAAGTGGAATAAAGTGCAAGTTATTTCTATACATGTTTTTGAAAGCTGTTGATGCTTCAAGTGTCTCATTTTTTTTTTTTGCCACACTTGCTCATCCTCTCAAAACCACCCAAACCCACACATGTTTTGAGAATAGAGAAGTAAAAAGATTCTTTTCTGTACTCAGGAAGACAAAGATCAAATTTTCTCTCATTCATTAATTTCGGCTTAGGCATTGAGGCATAAGTTTAGGAACTCAACCACAACTCAACTTTAACAAGATATAAGATAGTGATAACAACTCAATATGTTTTCTGCAACATTACTTTTTAAATCCATACTTAGCTTTTAAGAGACTTATTTAAATTCTGAACCTAAAAAGGGTGGCACGTAGAAGAATCAGAAGTTTGGAAATTAGATATTTCATTAGGCTGAAATAGCACAAAGTGGCCTGACATGAATTTCATTCAGGCCTATGAATACATTAGCACTCTTAATCTCTCCACCTGCTCCAATGCATGATGACAACTTTTTAAGGAATTAACCTTCTATACTTGCTATTTGTCAGAAAAACTAAAATATTTCATAACTAAACTTTCATGTAACTATCAAATATATTTTAAAGGTTTATTTTTACTTAACCTAGTAATTCTTCAATAACCAAGAGAAAACTAACAGTGAAAGAAAACAATTTTATTAGATACTTGAATCGTGCATTCTCACAATGCACTTCCCTTATATGAAAAAAAAATAGTTCTAATGAAATACTTTTCTATCTTTTTTTTTTTTTCATGATTAAACACAAATATATTTTGGGCAGTCACAATACACAACATATGAAGTGATCAATTTACTTTATCCCAGACATAATACTGTATAAAATGTTAACAGTCACACAATATTCAAAACAGAACTACTCTAGAAGCATAGGAAAGTGAAGTCCCAATGGTACAAAATGATCTGTACGTTAAATTCCTTTGTTACTAACTATAAAGCTAGCTGTTAAACTACTGAGGCAAAATCTGACTCTAATCACTGAAAAGTAACTGCTTGCTATTATAGATTCACAGTTTTATTGTTTGTTTTAAATTAAAGTCTATAGGTACTTAATTTTATTATCTAGAAACCTTAACATCCTTTATAATTATCCAAAATATGAAGTAGAAATGATTCATTTACCTGAATGAGCTGTTCCAACATAGCCAACAATTCTAATCCCAAGACTCTGTCCATCTTTTTTAACAAGTTCAACATTGTAAGTTTCAAAAAGAGAACAGTCCTACAGGGAAATAATACACCCATTGTTACATTTTTAGTTGCATAACTATATACACAGTCAATCTGTGCACCCAGTTTGCCAAGTTTTTTTCTGTGACAAACTGAATTTTAAGATGATACCCATGATTTCCCATCCCTGGACCTGCCCCTGTGCTTGTAAAATCACATGGCAAAGGGGAGATTATTCAAGTGGGCCTAATCTAATCAAAGAAGCCCATTATAAGTAATTTTCCCCTGCTGGTAATAGGAAGGGCAAAGAAAAAGATTTTAAACATATAAGATGAGCTTGTGGTTCGAAGGTGGAGGGGTCATACAAGAAAGATGGGAACAAGGGGACCCTAAGGGCTTGAAAGATGGAGGCCAACAAAGAAAAGGTCCTCCATCCTACAGCAAAGAACTGTATTCTTCCCCCAACCTGAAACAAGCTCATGAGCCCGGATGTCACGAACAGAGCCCATTTACCCTTATAAGAATCTAGGCAGAAAACCCCGCCAAGCCCACTCTGAATTCTGAACTACAGAAATGCAAACTGACCAAAGGTATTACCTACAGCTGCTAAATAACTAACAACTTATAACATAACAAGAAAAAATTAATACAGCCACTTAGAAAAACCTCAGGCTCTATTTTCTGAAAGAATCACAAGCCTAACCATTTAGAACCCAAGGGGAAACTAGTTATAATATATAGTATTTTTAAAACTGGCTCTAAAACTTTAATACTACCTTTAAATATTTCTGCAAAGGGATAAGATATCTAAACACTAACACTGCTTTCAACTCCAAACAGCACCAGAAACTAACCCACACATCACAGAGCCTTGTGGACTAGGTGAGAAAACTTCAGTGAGTTTGAGTAATGAAGGAAACTGATATCAGTTAGCATACAACTTGAAGAAACTGAAAGTTAACTGCTAATATCAAGGAGAGAAAACTCCTGTTCATATGGTGCCCAGTGAGTGGTGTCTCTGAAGGTAAGTGCTAGCTTTAAGTGCTAGCTTTCCACATGTTCTAACAGTCTCCTTCTCTCCCTGCCTTTTCATACTTTTATTCATGGGGAGGAGGAATGGGGAGACACTTCAGTCAGCAAAGCACTTGCTGCGCAAGTGTGAGGAACAAAGTTCAGAACCCTAGGGTCAGATGTTAAAAGCCAGACATGGTAGCACATACCAGTACTCTCAATACTGGGGAGACAGACGCAGGATCCTGGGGCTTGTTGCCCATCCAGTCTGGTTGAAATGGCAAGTTCAACTTTGTGAGAGACTCTATCTCGAAAATAAGGCAGAGAGCAATAGTGGAAAGCAATGACTTCTGGCTTCAAGGCATATGTGTGTGCATGTACTTGCACACATGCATGTGTGTATGCACACACACCACACCAAAAAAAGGGAAGAGAGAAACACACATGTCTAACACGAGTTCTCCTCTGCTTCGAATGTGAGCACGGAAGTGACTTATACTAGTGTGGTCATCCAGCTGAGGGAATTTCATATCTTGCATTGTATCACAGGCAGCATTTGATGTAAAAAGAATGGTTTTTATACTCACAGAACCAAGGGTCCTGTTGGCTAGCGCAGGCAGGGCAACAGGTAAGGATACAGGGGTAGGAGGTGTTACTGCAATTTCACCAACAGGGTCTCTGGCCACCAGCATCCTTACTGAATTCCCACAGTTCCTTAGCACCTGAGCAACTTGTTCACTGGTCATCCCTTGCACATTTGTACCACCAATCTTCAAAATGTGGTCCCCTGTCTGTAGTCTCCCATCCTTTGATCCAAGAAGGAAAAACAAAATTATTCAGAGAAATCAATTAACAGCTTAGTAAAAATACATCAAACTTTCAATTCTGGCAAAATGACTGACAAAGCCAGTTCAAATGCTGGACAAACGTAACACTTCTAATGATCTACTCAGCTGACAAAAGATAAAGCAATTCCTTGTAGAACAACACCAAACCGTAAGGGTCCAAAATGAAATGAGTAATCAGAACTCTGAAAATGGGTCTCTGCTCAAGGGTTTTAATTTATGTCTGACAGTGTAGAGCTAGAGTATAATGACCATGTAGGTAAAGAAAAGATCAAAAGCTGAGGACTTCCAGAAGGATGGTCAGAATGAAAGGTTCCAGCATAAAGTTAAGGACCTCCTAAGGCCAAAATGCTAAGTAGCATGACCGGTAACAGAAAGTTGCCAGCATGGCCAGAAGAGGTAGAGAAAAGAAGATAGTAATGAGTAGCTAGAACAGACAGATAGATGGAGAGTCATTTTCTACGACTGGGAAGCAAAGTCAGCAAAGGAATGACATCATGACTAGTTAAATTTTCTAAGATCTTGCCAACTTCTGTGCTTAAAATAGACTTAGGAGGAAACAATCCAAGCAGAGACAGCAGCTGGGAGGCTCTAACAATGACCTCAAGATTACATGGTGTGGACAAGTTAGTTTCAAATTGAGAAGGAAGAGCTACATGTATTTTCTAAGAACCACCAACAGAATGTGTTATGTGATACTTGTTTTGTTTTTCTGACAAATAAAACTTGCCTGGAGATCACAGGGTAGAGTTAGCCACTAGTTAACCACAGAGGCTAGGCAGTGGTGGCACACACTTTTAATCCCAGCATTTAGGAGGCTTACTCCTTTAATCCCAGCATTCAGGAGGTGGAGACAGGAATATAAGTAGGGTTGAAACAGGCTCTTGGCCCCCCTTTTGGTCTGAGGATCCAGAGAGGGTAAGAAGTCACTAGTGACTGCTCTTTTGCTTCTCTGATCTTTCAGCTTCACCTTAATATCTGACTCCTAGTTTTCATTGATTAGACTAATTAAGATCACACTTCAAGGATGACTGATAACTTCTACACGTGATGTCAAGGAAAGGGAGAAGGAACTAGAAGCCCAACATTTTAGCCTATACAACTAGAAAAGATAGACTTATCATGAACTGTGCTAAAGAAGACTAAAGAGTAACAGATGAGTGGGAATAGAAATGTGTACATCCATGTGTGTATTGCATATATACTGCATCACAGAAAAGTTTAAGATATAATTCATGAAGATATACACCAGTTAAAATTATTTATAGATATTTATATATGCCCTCTTTGGGAAAATTCTGATCCATCTGAAAACTTGAATCCTATTAAAATTACCTTTAGTACTGTATATTAAAGATACCAAAATGTCAACAATGATGGTCTAAGAAGTATACAGGCCTGCAAAGTACCTTATAGGTTACAATAACTCCTATGGCCAGCTATGGCAGCACATGCCTATGATCTCAGCATATGGAGGCAGGAAAATTGAGGCCACCCTGAACCATATAAAGAATTTGAATACAGCCTAGATTATATAGTGAGATAATTTCTCAGAAAACAAAAAAGAAAGCCAGCCAGCCATGGAGCGGGGTGAGGGGTGTTTGCCTTTTAATTGAAGTACATGGATCTCTGTGAATTCAAGACTAGCCTGATTTACAAAGTAAGTGGCAGGACAGCCAGAGCTATATAGTGAGACCCTATTTCAAAAGAAAGAAAACCAAAAATAAAGGAGAAAGAAAAAGAGAGGGAAAGAATTAATTAATTCAATCTTGTTCAAAGGAGAATTTAAATTTAAAATGAGAAAATTTAGTTTAAAAGATTGGCTGGCCAGGCCTAGTGGCACACATCTTTAATTTGCCTTCAGGAGGCAGAGACAGTTGGATCTCTGTGAGTTCAAGGCCAAGTCTAGTCGACATAGAGAGGTACAGGCCAATGCCACACAGTGAGATGCTGTCTTTCAAAAAAATAAATAAATAAAAGAAAATGTTGACTGATCTAACCAGGTTCAAAAGACTAGTAGGTAGCAATCCCAAAGCTCAATCCAAAACTGGTTTGTTTACTGGCTGTCTGGCCGTGGTGGTACAGGTCTATAATCCCAGCAGATGGGAGGAAGGAGACTATGATGTACAAGGTCATTATGGGCTTCAGAGAAGTTCGAAGTGCCTGGCTTGCATAAGACTTAAAAAAATTCAATCCACGCTGTCCACTGATATACAGCAGGTCACTCTCTAATACACAAGGATACTAGCACATAAGATGTTTATTGTTTACCTACTCACCAAGAAACTGTCTATCACTATCAAAAGATTTTTAATAGAATGAACATGATAAAAGACATTTGCAACTTGGAACACAAAGAGCTTGCGTGTAAAGCAGTGAATGGTGGGAGAATTTGTTCTGAGCTTCATAATCATGCTTCCAGGTGGCATCATTTAGAAGTCATGCAAGAAATACTGAAGGAGAAGTTTTAAAAGACTAAAGAAAAAAAGGTCAGTTTGCTACTCTTCCTATTTTTCAAATCTGCACGATTCTGAATGAAGAAAGGATTCAGATCAAAATACTGAGTATGAAGCTATATTCTGTGCTGTGAATGCTATAGAAGGTTCTAGAGACATAAGACAAAGTGGTATAGCAGTTCAATCCTTAAACATCTGGAAAGGTTTAAGAAACAAATACAAGGAAAAAACTATTAGAGGAAGGGAATAAAGACTAGCTGCCTTTCTACTTTAATAATGGTGAATTGATATTCTGTTTCTACCCATGAAATATCCTAGGTAAAATAAATACCTACACTTAAGGGGATATTCAGGGACCTAGAAGATGTTGTACAAGCCTTGGCAACCTGAGCTTGATAGCTGGGACACACACACACACCCACACACACACCCACACACACACACAAAAAAAAAATTTTTCAAAGTGACAAATAAAAATTTTAAAAGAATGAGGGCTTCAGTGGCACTGATGAAAATGGGCAAAGCTGCCTGGTAGTTGGACCATCAGAAACAGAAGTGGGGCCTAGCCAAAATGATAAAGAATGTTAGCTTAGCAAACAAAGAACATGTCACCATCAAGTATATATTTAGTCACTTCTCAAACGATTTTTCCCTATTTTACTTCAATCCTTAATTTAAAATCATGTAGATAATTTGCATCTGTCACTGAGAGTCAAACATCTTCATACAGAAAAGCAGGTGTTCTAAGGAATTAGTAAGTGCAAAAATATCCGTCAGATTGATAGGAAAGATGCTCAAATGGCAGCTGACTTGTCTGAGTCCAGCAGCCTCAAACCTGCACTTCACTGATATTCTTACCATTCTCTTTCCACAATGTATCTATAGATATTCTTGTTCTTTAAATCACAAATCAATAAAAGCTGATAAAGAACTGTGCAACACCTGAGCACACAATATGCTGTGCTATAGCCAGCAAGGCCTTGAAGTTGTGATTCTCCTGCCTCAGCCACCAAGTAGTCGTACTTGAAGAACAAAAACAAAACAACTAACTTCTGAAAACATTTTAATGCTTATGCAAAAGTAGAATAAAATGTTCTAAAGAAAGGTGTGGTAGCAGCACATGTCTTCAATCCCAGCACTCAGGAGGCAGAGGCAGGTAGTGTACTCCCACCCAGTTTTTAAGCTGCCTTGCTACTCTTTTCCCTTTCAGAGAGGATCTCTGGGATGGCGCATCTTCCTAGTCAATTTGACTTAATTTGGAATTACCTAGGAGACATACTTCTGGGAATGTCTGTGTGGGTGTTTCCAGAGTGATATAAGGAAGACCCACTGGACGTAAATGGCACTATCCCATAGCTAGGGCCCTGCACAAATGACCTGGAGAAAGTCAGCTAAGCACCAGCATTCCCTGCTCTGTGCTTTCTGGTCTACCCAGATATAAGGAGTCCTACCTAGCTAAATGCTCATACTGCTATAAACTCTAACACACTTTCTTCCATCATGATGGAGCATACTCTTATATCTTGAATCATATGGTGATAATAATGAGAAAAGTAGCTAATGCACTAGCTTAGGAGTGTTGAGAGAACTCCTCAAGGCTATGCTGGGGTGCTACATGATGGTTACAGCAAGAGGATTTAGAGGATTTTATCAGACATTAGCAGGAAGAAGACCAGCTCTGTCACTCTCCAGCTGTACAACTTTGAACAATTTCTTAAAGTTTCCATACCTATAATTTGGAAATAAAACTTAAGACTGTTTTGAGGATTACATTAAAATGATGTATATTAGGCAGATGACAATATTTGGCACAAGCTCCTGCTTCTCCATTACAAATCTGTGATGGGCAGGCTCCTAGCCCCTCCTAGTTGATCTGAAACAGTGACGATCCCTTCCAGGAAAGGGTGAGAATCAGACTTGGGCTTTTCCCAACAGTGCCTCAATGGGATTAATCTGGGAAACTCTGCACATCACAGTGTCCTTGTGAAAACTTATAATGCACATTAGTATATTAAAAAGCTCGGAAAATTCTTACAGTAAAGGAACTTATTTGATTTCATTTAAATTTATTTGATTCTTTGTTTTTCAAAATAACTGCTGCACTTTGCACTTTGCAAATGTCATCCCATCCAGCAAAGAAGCCTGTTAAAATTGCTAGGGGGAAGGGGACAAGGGAGAGAAACATAAGAATATTCTACAATGTCTCACTCCTTCCTAGGTTACAAAAAAAAAAAAAAAAAAGAAAAGAAAAAGAAAAATTAAAGATTTATTTCAGGGATGGAAAAATGGCTCAGCAGTTGAAAATGCTTGCTGCACACTCATGAGGACTGGAGTTCAAATTCTAGCACTCATGCAAAAAGCCCAGTATTCTGCCAATGCCTGTTACTCCAGCTTCTGGGATCCCACACCCTCTTCTGTCTTCCATGCTCACAACTCATACACACACTGTGCTTGCAGACACACACACAAAGAAGTATTTGCTTAATATCTTTTATTTTATGTGTATGAGTGGTTTCCCTATATGTATGTAAGTGCACCAGATGCACACCTGGTGTCTCCAGAGGTCAGAAGAGAGTGTTGGATCCCCAGTGCTCTTAGCAACTGAATCATTTCTCCAGCACCCACTAGAGGTATGTTTTAAAAACACACACAATGATCATTCTCATTTTAGTCACACACATGTGTGTTGGATGTGGCATGTATGTGTATTGTATGTATAAGTATATTCAGGTGCATACATCTTTGCATGTGTGTGGAGAGCGGAAGAGGACATTGGATATCCTGCTCTATCATTTCTTACTTTCTTAACTTGAGACACAGTCTTTCACTGAACCTGGAGATAGGCTGGCAGGCAGCAAGCCCCAGCAATCCCTCTCATCTCCTTCCCCATAGCACAGTTTCGGGCAAAGGAAGCCACACCTGCCTGGCTTTTTATGTGGGTTCTAGGGATCTGAACACATGTCCTCCTGTTCATACAGCAAACATTCTTACCCATTAAGCCACCTCTCTAGCCCTCAATGCACCTTTATATTTAAATAAATTTTAAAGATAGGATCAGGAACAAAAAGCTAAAGATGAGGGAAAGCTTCATAGTCTTTCTGTTGGTTATTTCAAATTTTTGAATAATGTATATTTTAAATAAACTTTTAAGATTTATTTTACTTTAGGTGTATAAGTATTTTGATTGCATGGATGTATGTGCAATACATGTGCTTGTGGAGTCAGAAGAGGGTGCTGAATTCTGTAGAACTGAAGTTATAGATGGTTGTGAACCACTGTGTGAGTGGTGGGAATTAAACTCAGGTTCTCTGCAACAAGTGCTCTTAACCACCGAGCCATTGCTCCCACGCCCCGTATTTTTTAATGGCTAATTCACTCAAATGCTTTAAGACGATCAAGAAGGACTCCTCATACATGTACTGAAAGGTCAGAGTTCACTGATATTAATCATTTTTATTGTACCATACAGAACTTAAGTGAATTTGACAGCTGTCACAAGTCTGTGGTCCCTGCCTTAGTCTCACTAATTTCCCATTAATTTCTAGTTTCCCTCTGCTTTTGTGCCATAGGTGCAAACAAAGGTGGAAAGGAATAATAATAATTATTACTACTACTACAAGAATCGCTTTGATTTCAAAGATATAAGGCATAAGAAAGGCATAAGACCCCAAGGTACCCAAAGACCAAACGTTAAGAATTTCTATAAATAGGGGCTGGAGAGATGGCTCAGAGGTTAAGAGCACTGACTGCTCTTCCAGAGGTCCTGAGCTCAATTCCCAGCAACCACATGGTGGCTCACAACCATCTGTAATGAGATCTAGTGCCCTCTTCTGGCCTGAAGTCATACATGCTGTATACATAATAAATAAATAAATCTTAAAAAAAAAAAAAAAAAAGAATTTCTATAAATAAATATACCTGGATGCAGAAAGGACAGGAGGAAGGGTGAGGCTAAATAATTTCATGAGATTCAGCCATCTCTGTGAGAAATAAGGAGCTGAGGAACCCATCTGCCTCAAAGCTGAATCTGTACAACAAATTCATCATGTTTACTTAACAGTGTATTAGGAGAGATATGTTTACAAGGAGACATAATAATCATTGAGATTTTTATGTGTTTTCTGATTGTAGAATTAAAGTTACTTGTGAATTATCATGAACATTCTATACAACATGAGCTCAAACGGAAATTTCTACAGTAATTTCTAAATCTAATTATGGGAGGCTGGTTTCCAGAGGACCCAGTCTGGTTCCCAGCACCTACATAGAAGGCTCACAAGTGCTTGTAACTCCTGTCCAGGATATCACACACTCTCTTCTGGCTTTCATGGGTACCCACACACATGACATACACAGACAGAGACACACATATACAGATAAATAAGTAAACAAATAAAAACAAATATAGAATTTAACATTTTCTTCCATGTAAAATTAAGCGGAAAAGAAAGTGGTCAAGCTCTTACATGGCCTACTTGTTGAAACACTGCTAAACAAGAAAGGTACACACTTGTCTTCTAATATGAGAAAATAACCAAGTGAAATCTTATAGGTATAACTTTGGAACAAATGGACTTCTGTTTAAGTGATTACTAATGGGGGAGTGCTGTGAGATGTTCTGTATGGCAAAAGTGTTGCTAATTAGTCAATAAATAAAACACTGATTGGCCATTGGCTAGGCAGGAAGTGTAGGCTGGACAAGGAGGAGAATAAAGCTGGGAAGTGGAAGGCTGAGTCAGAGAGACACTGCCAGCCACCACGATGACAAACAGCATGTGAAGATGCCGGTAAGCCACCAGCCATGTGGCAAGGTATAGATTAATGGAAATGGATTAATTTAAGCTGTAAGAACAGTTAGCAAGAAGCCTGCCACGGCCATACAGTTTGTAACCAATATAAGTCTCTGTGTTTACTTGGTCGGGTCTGAGAGGCTGTGGGACTGGCAGTTGAGAGAGATTTGTCCTGACTGTGGGCCAGGCAGGAAAACTCTAGCTACAGGGGAGGGTGTGTGTCACGGGGTACATGTGGAAGTCATAAGACAACACTGTGGAGTTCATTCTCTTCTTCTATCAGTACATCGGTTCCAGAATCAAGTTTAGGCTGCCAGGCTTTGTAGGACCTTTACGTGCTGAGCCATGTTGCCTACCCCAGGACAAATGCATACGCTCACTGAATCTTTTGATTCTATTATTGAGCCCTTGAAAGATAGGCTGAAGCTGGGCGGTGGTGACACATGCCTTTAATCCCAGCACTCGGAAGGCAGAGGCAGGCGAATCTCTGTGAGTTCAAGGCCAGCCTGGTCTACAGAGCGAGATCCAGGACAGGCACCAAGATTACACAGAGAAACTCTGTCTCGAAAAACAAACAAACAAAAAACAACAACAAAACAAGATAGGCTAAAGAATAACACACATGTTCAAAGTGCAGATATTCATTAACAATTCCTTACAATAAAAATATTTTCTTCTTATGTAATCAAAACCCTGTTGGAGGTGAGAAAAACTGAATTAGAAACTGTTTAAATAAAGCACATTTCATAAACTCTAATCATTGAGTCATGTATCCTAACAACTCATGCTATAAAATTGATTTCAAATCATACAAGTCAAATTTTATAAAGGCAAAATGATAAAACAAAGTCAACTTACTCGGTCTGCCAGTCCTCCAGGAACAATAGTCCTCACAACCACGCCACTTGATTTTCCTCCAACTATCCCAAACCCTAATCCAGAGCCATCATTAATGAGCTCAACATCTTCAGTATGGCCCCAACACACCTGCAAATGAATGGCAGGATAGAGCCAGTGTTGGTAAAGCACATTCCTATATGGTAATATATAACATATATTACCCACAACCTAGTACAGGGTACATAGGAAACCAATGAATATGTATTTGCTGAAAGACAGGTAGACTGTTATAAAGATTTCAGGGAGCTGGGGGAAAGGAAGGGTCATAAAAAATATATACCAATGAAGAATCCTGAAAAGCTGGATGAAAGTAGAAATTTAAATTTTACTACAAGTACTAGTGGCACACACCTGTGATTCCAACACTCATGAGGTGGAAGCAGGAGGATCAGGAATTAACAGCCAGCCTCTGTTACATAGTGAGGTCAAGGAAAACCTAAACTACCCAAGACCATGCTCATAGAAATAAATCAATGTAATACAAAGAAAGCAAGCATTCAACAAGAGGGAAACACAAGAACAAAGCTGGGCCAGACAACAGAATGAGGCAAAGGTTGGAAGGAATAACAAGACTAAAGCAGTGACTTAGGAAAATTAATCTGTCAGTACTGTGAAGAACCAAAGGTTAATACTATGACTAAAAAGTGTAGGGAGAGTGAAGTCCTGAGTGAACATGTACTTCTTGACATGGGCATGGCCATATCAAGAACCCATGTCTCAGGCTCAGGGAAATGGTAAAGTTTTCCTCCAGTCCACATGCAGACATTGATAGTGTGTGCAGAACATGTCCACCATAGCTTTCCCCGAAGCTCTCCCACAGAGACTGCTCCCACAGATCAGCTAAGCCTTTCTCCTGTTCTGCTGCATGCAATAGCCCTAGCTCCCTGTTCAACTGCATACAATGATCACGTTGAGCTTCCAGGGTGCTGCAGCTTCGCCATCAAACAGCCCAGTGCACCCAATCTCAGCTTTTTGTGTACCATGTGTCCGTGTGTCAGTTCTTTCCTCATTTCCTCACTGCCTCCCAGTCAGGGTTCCCAGACTCATGCAAGGATGTGGCAAACAGACTAGAACACTTATCAGGGAAGACAGAGGCTCACTCAACTCAAACTACTAGCAACATAATCATACAAAAAGACATAAGCAATTTTCCTCTATCAGACTCTGTGACAAAGGCACATACTTTCATATAATTCAACTGCAGAACAAAATCTCCCATGAGATAATGCAGTCATCTTCATTAGTTAATTTTTCTATTCTACAATATTACCAAGCCTGAACCAGCCATCTTCTGCAACCAGGCAAGGCTTCCAGTGGAGGAACTGAGACACCAACCCAGCCACAAAACCTTCAACCTGCAATCTGTCTTGCCTACAAGATGTGCTAGGTAAAGGTGGCACAGAACTTCTCGGAGTGGCCAACCAATGACTGGTCCAACTTGAGACCCATGCCACAAGAGGGAGGCTCTCCTGCCTGGAGAGCCAGAAACCACAGGCTGAATAGCCTAGAGACCTATGACAGAACCAAACATGACTGGCAACAACTACAACAAAAAGTCAATGAAATACTCCTAATGATAGTCTGCTATACTCCAAGACTAGACCTAATTGTCATCAGAGAGGCTTCCTCCAGCAACTGCTATGAACAGATGCAGAGACCCACAATCAAACATTGGGTGGAGCTCCAGGGAACCCCAAGGAAGAGGGGGAGGAAGGAGCCAGAGTGGTCAAGAACATCATAAGAACATGGCCCACAGAATTAACCAACCAGGGCTCATAGGGGCTCAGGGAGACTGAACTGACAATCAGGGAGCCTGCATGGGACTGACCTAGGCCCTCTGCATATATGTTACAGTTGTGTAACTTGGTCGTCTTGTGGCACTCCTAACAGTGGGAGTGGGTCCTTTCTCTGCTTTTGGGACCTTTTTCTTCCTACTGGATTGCCCTGTCCAGTCTTGATATGAGGGTATGTGCCTAGTCTTATTGTATCTTGTTATGCTGTTTGGTTGATATCCATGGGAGGCCTGCTCTTTTCTGAAGGGAAACAGAGGAGTAGGGGAGAAGGAGGGGAAGACGGGGGGAGGAAGGAGGGAAAACTGTGCTTGGGATATAATATATGAGAGAAGAATATTGAAAGAAAGTTAACTGTGAAGTAAACAGGAGTATTGGAAATATTTAAGACATTCATGTCTGGAACAATACCTACAATCTTAGATACAATGTTTTTTAAAATAAAATTGAAGAGAAGATGACAGCTACCATTCACAGTGTTCACTGGTACCAGAAACTGCCAGTTTGTCATAAACCTACCTTCTCTTCACATCTCTAAGAAGTAGATACCATTATTGGTTCCACATAACAGTGAAGAAACTGGAAGCGGGCATGGTGGTCTACGCCTGCACCCCAATATGTTGGGAGCAGCAGCTGGAGGGAATTCAAGGCGGTCTCAGCTATGCAGCATGTTTGAGCCAGCTGGGGTACATGAGACCCTGTCTCAATATTTAAAAGTTAAAAGAGGAGGAGGAGAAGGAATAAACTAATAGGCATGTAAAGGACATGTAAAGGATCTGGTGGGATACAACCAGGGAGGGGTGGCAATGGATTAGAAAACACCAAAGCCTGACTCCAGAGCCTTCATTCTGCACATGCTAAGCAAGGTCCCACTTTGTTCATTGTATTTATCATACAAACTGTGCTGCATCAATATAACAGATTATAAGGAAAATGCTTACCTGTTAGTTTGCGTTGTGACCTTTGCTTTATCAGTCTATTAGTTCCCTTTTGTCCCAACAAACAAAAATTAAATAAACAAAGTAGTACTCAGTGTTACAAGAAAGTAAGACTTATGCCAAGGCATGGAAGCTCACATGTAAATCCAGTATTTGTGAGGCGGAGGTAGAGGATCACAACTTCAAAACCAGCCTGATCTCCAGTGAGTTCCAGCCCAGCTAGGGCCACATAGAGAGATCCTACCTCAAAAACAAAAACAAAACCAAAAAAAACCCTACAACAATAGCAAAAGAGACTTCATTTTCATTCTGAAGACACAGGCCACAATCGGCAAGATGTTGGCTGGGGAGATGGCTCAATGGGAAAAGTGCACACCATACCTGCAGGATGACCTGAGTTCAAATCCCACACACCAATAAAAGCTGATATGTGGCACACACTTGTGACTTCAAGGTGAGGGTTCCCGGTCCTTCCAGGCTAGCTGAAAGTCTGAGCCTCCAAGATTAATGAGACCATAACTCAGAAGACAGTGACATTGCAATCAACTTTGGGCTCCACGTGCCCACGAACAGGTAAGCACACCTGCCTGCACATGCATGTGCACACGTACAATTTGTTTCTTTGGTTTTTGAGACAGGGTTTCTCTGTGTAGCCCTGGCTGTCCTGGAACTCACTCTGTAGACCAGGCTGGCCTCGAACTCATAAAAATCCACCTGCCTCTGCCTGAGTGCTGGGATTAAAGGTGTGAGCTACCACAGCATACCCAATTTTTACATTTTTAAAATTAATAAAATGTAACAAGCTTAAAAGATAAAAGAGACATTGATTTTTCTTTTTCAAGACAAGAGACAACTAAGGACAGAAAGATGGGGCTCCACAGGTACAGGTGCCTGCTTCCCAGCCTGACAACGTGACGATTTCCCGGACCCACATGGTGGAAGTAAAGAACCAACTCCCACTAGTTGCTCTCTCCTTTCTATGCTGTGGCATGCTTGTCCCCGCTCACACACACAAAACAAAACTAGAATTTTTTGTTTTGTTTTCCAAGAAAAGGTTTCTCTGTGTAGCCCTGGCTGTCCTGGAACTCACGTAGATCCACCTATCCCTGCCCCCTGAGTGCTGGGACTACAGGTGTGTGTATCAACACCCCGACCCAACACTGAATTTTTAAAAGTGACATTTGTTTTTCTTCTTTTTAAACTTATACGAAAAAAAATGACTGCAATGATTTTATAAACTCAATAATCTAGTCATAAACTACTATAACTCATAAATATGAGATTTTTAAAAAAAATAAATAACCACATCTTCTTAAGATAGTCAACAGTAAGCTTCTACTAAAACCTCTGCAACTCATAGGTACAGTGGCACACACCCACAATCCTAGCACTCAGGAGGCTGAACCAAGGGAATTGTGAGTTCAAGGACATCCTGGGCTACATTGCAGGTTCCCCTCTCCCCCTACACACAGAATAACTTATTATGACATCAAAGAACACAAGACATCTTATCACCAAGTAAGTTAAAAATAATATTTAATTTGGCCTCTATATTAAACAATAATCTTCAATAAGGAAACAAACCAGACATTAAAAAGACAAAAACAAATCAAATTCCTCCAATAAACATCTTGTAATATTGCCATTTAGAGATATGATCACCTTTATTGACCTAGAATAATGGGAAGGACTTCCAACGACTACCAACTATTCTTATAGTGAATAACAGAATTTAGAATAAATATGTTCCCAAGCTTATGACTCACCGTTTCAGGCAGAGACGTATCAGCTGAGCTGGTGGAAGTGTGGCCTTGTGTGTGGCCCACTTCCCTGGCCACGACCAGACGCAGAGATCCAGTGGCTTGTTGTAGTAATGCAATTGCCTGCTGATGGGAAATATTCTGATCCAATGGGGTGTCATTAATGGCCAAAATCTGGTCATTTTCCTTCAATCTTTGATCTCTAATCATACAAGAAAAGAAGAATTTGTTTTAGGTACCGTGACAACCTGAACACACTCACACAGCTGGCTCTAGTGTCCCTCTATAAATCAGGGGCTCCACTAGCACCCATGCTTCTCTTACACCATCCTATGTCATATTAACACTGTCGTTTTACTCAAGACACTGAAACTTGAAAAATTAAGTCACTTGAGCAAGACTGGACAGCTGAAGAGAAAAAGCAACATCCAGCCTTAAACTACAAGACTTCTTTGACTAATCTTCTTTGAGCCTCTCTTTGGACCAAGCTGGCCTTGAACTCACAGAGATCCGCCTGCCTCTGCTTCCCGAGTGCTGGAATTAAAGGCATGCACCACCACCACCAGGCCTAGGGGAAACATTCTGGATGACAAGATATCAACAGGGTATTCAGAAAGGTTTTTACCATGGTTCCAATGTCCGTGCCTCTAAACTCTTGTGGAAATTTTATTTTGTATTGTAAAGTATCAAAACATGGGACTTTAGGCTGTAAGGACTATCCACTCATGGATAAGATAAGGCACGTTAGTTCCTTGTTACCCTGCTTCATTTTGCCTCCCACCACGTGATGAAACAGCAAGAAGCCCAAGCCAGTTGTAAACACTTTGAAATGGTCTTCCCAGCTTTCAGAGCTGTAAGCCAATAAATCTCTGTTCATGACAAGTTCTGAAACCTCAGGCATTCAGTTATAGCAAAATGGACTAAGACTGAGCCTCACAGTCATCTTTGAAAGGAGCTGAGAAGTAAATGCTGAATGTAGGAACACATATATGTGTGCACTGACAGCTCACTGACTACACAGCAGAAGGTCAAGCTGCAAGGAAGACTCACTCTCACATTACAGATAGGAGCATCATGTATCAGACCATCCAATACACACAGTCAGGAAGGACAACTGATATATTATACTAGCACTTTCCACGATGTTCCACAACTTTATAGATAGATGCTATTATAAAAAAGCAAGTTGTTGCCAGAAGATGAAAGGAGGAAGAAGTTGGGAGTGACTGTCAACATATACAACAGGATTGGAGCTCTTTATCTAGTTGATGAAATTTCTAGAATTTTTACTATTTCTAGAATAATTGGAATGATTGCAAAACACTAAGTATATTAAACATCATTTCAAAATTGTATGCTTCAAAATGTAAGGTTTATACTATTTGGATTATAACCCAGTAGATCTACTAAATTTTTTTGTTGTTGTTGTTTTGTTTTGTTTTGGAGACAGGGTTTCTGTGTGTAGCTTTGCGCCTTTCCTGGAACTCGCTTTGGAGACCAGGCTGGCATCGAACTCACAGAGATCCGCCTGCCTCTGCCTCCCAAGTGCTGGGATTAAAGGCATGTGCCACCACCGCCCAGCTTATTTTAAATTTTGAGTTAAAGAGACTAGAAGTAATCATCTATAAACAGGAAATAAATGTGAAAAAAAATTATGGTCAGAATTTTGTAATCATATCCTGCCACACTGCTATTATTCTACCAGGAACATCTGAATAGTGAACTTAGGGAATGAGTCATAAATCAAAGACCAGAAATCAAAGAGACAAAGGCTTTGTGTGGAACCTTTCGTGTAACAGCAGGCACATGTGGAGATGGTGGGGTTAAGGAACCTCTAGAGAGCTAACCAGCACTAGCTGCTATCATTACTGTTTTTATTGCTAGTTTCTTACTCTTCATAGGAACACATTCAGAGCTGCCAAGAAAACATGAGCCAAGTTCAGAATGAACTTCCTCACCTGTCTGCTACGCTCCCTGGATGGACTTCCTTCACAAAGATATCAATTAATCCCAAACTTTGGCTTCTCAGGGCCACCACACTGAATCCAAGGCCACCAGTTGAAGGGCGTTCTATATCTATATATTCAACATGCCGGCCCTGATGAAGGGGGAAGTCAGAAAGGGAAAAAAACAAAAAACCATAATGTGCATTTAAACATCACCTTCCACAGAACTGAAACTGTGCAGCATACAGTGGCTTCTCCTAGGTTATCACTGTCAGTCTAAACATGCTCAGGGTTTTGGTAATATAATAATATAATAATATGCTGGCTCTGGAAACCTTTTAACTTGACTGTTTCCAGCATAGCACAGAGTACAGCACTGAGAAGCATTTTACAATTCATCCACATTATGAGATCAATTCTGGACTGGACAAAAATTGAAAACAAACACCCTTTCCCACAGTAAACTCTCAATTACTTTGTACATAAATGTCATTAAATTCTCTTGATGCAAAACACATTTTTAAAAAGGAAAGAAAATCAGATATGCCAGAAGCATGCTTGTGTTCAACCTAGTAACAACCAGCTGCATTTATATCATTGTTTTAAATTCTTTAGCAATGAATTAATGCTCCATTCACTTGATCATTTCAAACGGTTACAGAGTACCAGGACTGCAGAGTATTTTACCATTTTAGTTACCAACTGCCTGTACATGTGAAAGCTTCATAAACATAATCAAATCACAAGTGCATCACACAGAGCAGCTGGAGCTTAAAGTCATTAAAGAGCTAGAATATTTTTCCACCAGCATGACTTGAAACAAATTCTTTTTCATTCTCAAGCCCAAATCTATTTATTTATTTACTTACTGACTGACTGACTTATTTTCCTCTCTTTTGGTTTTTTGAAACAGAGTTCTCTATAGAGTCCCAGTTGTTCTGGAACTCACTATGTAGACCAGGCTGGCCTTGAACTCATAGAGATCTTCCTGCCTCTTCCTCCCAAGTGCTGGAATAAAAAGGTCTGTACCTCCAAACCCAGCTTCTTATTTTTAATATTGACTTTATTTTGAATGATGGGTATGGGTACAAGTCTGTGCATTGGTATGGGCACATGAACCACCTACTGAGACCAGAAGAGGGCTTGGGTCTCTGTAGCTGGAGTTATAGGCATTTGTGAGCCACCCAATGTGAGTGCTACAAACCAAACTCAAACCTTCAACAAGAAATTCTAAATTTTCTTAAAAAATTTAAAAACTTCAGTTGTCTATCATTTATTTCTTGGTAGGTATTAGGGGCTACAATTAAGTTATCCATTCTAATGTTTTCCTAGATTTTCCACATTATATTAATTGTAATTCACAAATTCCGTTTTGATATAAAATTAAAACAAATTTTCTTATAGTGTTCTGTTTTGTTTGTTTTCTTTTGTTTTGCTTTTTACGGGGGTAGGCATTGACACAGGGTTTCTCTGTGTAGCTTTGGTGCCTTTCCTGGAACTCACTCTGTAGCCCAGGCTGGCCTCGAACTCACAGAGATCTGTCTGCCTGTGCCTCCCGAGTGCTGGGATTAAAGGTGTGCACCACCACCGCCTGGCTTGCTTTCCTTTTCTTTTCAGACAGGGCATCACTATGCAGCTCAAGCTGGCCTCAAACTGGAGATCCCCTGCCTCAGTCTGCGGAATGCTGGGCTGCAGGCTTTTGTCAGCAAGCCCTACTCTCCTGTAATTTAATGACAAGTTCCAACACACTGGCTAGGAATAGTGCCAATTCCTCCTACCAATATAAAAACATAAGCAAACAAAATACATAGTAACACATCTTAAAACAAAAAGAGTAAGTCTCCTTTTTAAAGTGAAACAGAAGAAAAACTAATGAGCTAAACACTCAGTGACACGACATAACCTTACCTGAGCCATCTGCTGAATGACTGAGTTAAAGTCTTCATTTCCTGACTTTGGAGTCCAAGGGAATAATCCAGATGCAGTTAAATTACTACAAGGTCTGTGGGCGCTCCCATTTGTAATGGAACCATCCGTGAACACTAACAAACCCTTTCGAGAAAATTCAAAGTTGGTTGAACAATCCGAGGGGATATGGCTAAGCTATTGGAGAAAAAGAAAAGAAAATCATCAGCAAAAATCTATAGAAAAGCAACAATCTCTATCTATTGCATTATATATGTAATTTATATACATATTAAAGAAGTAAAGGGGCAGCATGGTGGCACATGACTTTAAACCCAGTATTCAGATGCACAAGCAGGAGGATCTCTGTGAGTACAAGGTCAACCTGCTCTATATTTAGCAAGTTACGGCCAACCGGGACTTCAGAGTAAAACTCTTTCTTAGGGGGGAAGGCAGGAAGGGAGGGAGAGAGGCAGACGGAAAGGGGAGAAAGGAAAAGTAAAAGGTAGGTGTGTAGAGGGGTGTGTGTGTGTGTGTGTGTGTGTGTGTGTGTGTTTAGAATAATGCAACATTAATAACAAATGTCAAGGGGGATGGAGAGGTGGCTCAGTGGTTAACAGCACTTGCTACTCTTCCGAAAGATCTGGGTTCAATTCCTAGTACACACATGGTGGCTCACAACCATCTCTAACTCTAGTCTAGGGCATCTAACACTCTCTTCTAGCCCCTACAGGTACCAGGCAAACACAAGGTGCACAGATCTATAATAATTAAGCAAAACATCCACATACATTTAAAAAAAATAATAATAAATGTGAAGATGGTGTCTTCTACGTATAACAAAGAGCTGCACCCATGGAATCCTTACCTTACAATATGATCACCTAAACAAGACCTACATAATGACAACGCCACCTGACATCCCTACATGGATAGGGAGAATCTCAGAAGGCCCCACCCTAGATGAGTTAGAGCCAATTAATGGCTGCTAAAAGAGAGAGCCAGTCTTCCTCAGGGACAGCCCCCTGATAGATTAAAAATCCCAAATAGTCATCCCTCAACACATATACATATGAGCAACACTAAATGGGCCCAGCAGACTGTATTCACGTATGTGTGTGTGTGTGTGTGTGTGTGTGTGTGTATGAATAATTAAAGGTGAATAGTAATTAAAGGAGAAGAGGTCATGAAGTTTAGTGAGAGCAGGAGGAGAACACGGGAGAGGTTGGAAGGGTGAGAGTATAAGGCAGAAATGTTATAAATTGAGTACTTATATAAGAAGTTCTCAAAAAATATTAAGGGCCTGGCACAGTGGCACAAGTCTTTTAATCTCAGCACTTTGCAAGTATGAGCAAGTGGATCTCTGTGAGTTCCAGGACAGTCAGGGCTATACAATAAAGACCCTGTCTCTAATAAATAAACAATGAATAATAAAATTAATGTTTTAAAAAAGAATGTCAGATTCAAACAAGATCAAGCTAAGATGATCAGTCACTAATTGGATTCAGTGAGTTAAAAAAAAGAGGTGGATGAAGTGGGGAAAGGGATATACTGGAGGCACCTGGGGAAAGGGGGTAGAAGCTGTGGAAAATGTGTTCACAATATACTGCTTACTTGTATGAAGTCAACAAAGAATAAAGACAGACAATCTACTATTAAATAAATGGCAAGGGCCAGGAGAGGACTCTGAGTACAAGCGCTTGCTATGCAATCCTGATGACCTGAGGTCAGATTCCTGAAACCCAGGCACACATGGAAGGTCAGCAACAGTCCCTCAGACTGTTCTCAGGCCTCTACATGCATCCTCCCACACAAGCATGTACGTTCATCATATACACAGGAAAATCAATCAACCAACATATGAGTTCATTAAAAAGAGAGAGTAGGCAAGATGCTCAGAGGATAAAGGCACTTGATGCCAGGCCTGAGTTGGATCTTGGGACCCTCATTGCATAAGGAGGGAGCCAACTTCCACAAGTTGTCCTCTGAGTGCCACACATGCTCATATACATATTACACACATACATACACACACTCACACAACATAAAATGTAATGACAATGTAAATAAACAGATAATAAATGTCAAGAATGGAGTGCAGTGGTAGAGTTCCAGCATACAGAAGGCCCTGGGCTCAATCTCAACACCGTGTAACAAAGAAATAAAGAAAGAAGCTATTGTGTAATTGTGAAGAAAATGTTGAGATCTTTAAACCCAACATAAACTTCATCAGCACTTATAGCATCCACCCATGCTGCCCACAGCTTTGTAAACTAAGAGTTACAATCCTCCCACACCCCTCTGCTGAAGCCATCAAGGTAAGGCCGAAGAATAACGTACTTGTCCCTTCAGCTGCTTGATGGACTGCTGGAGAGTAAGGATCTGGTTGAAGAGAGGACTCTTCAGCGTCTCATAAAATGCAGACAGCTTCTCATTCTGCGTCGTGTCACCCTTCTCCTGCAGTTTCACTCTCAGGCGATCAAGGACCTGCAAGACCTGCATTTTCTCTTGGTTGGAGAAAGGCGATCAGAGCTCAAGTTAGACACCATCTCATAATCTACTTTTGAATCAAGTAATTTAACAATAAAATACATAGCTTCTATACCTGCAGCAGGATTTTCAGGCATTTTAGATTATCCTTTTCAATCACTTTCAAAAAGCCTAAAGGAAAAAATTAACATTAATTATAGAAGTTTGTCTGCAGTCCTACAGGGGAAACTTCAAGAACATTCTTTGTCAAGACTGTATTAGTGAAATTCAAATTAAAACCACATAAAAGCATCATCAATGCATGTCCACTCAGATGGGGAAATTTTAAAAAGACCAGAGTAAGAGTTGGCAAGACTACAAAGCAGCTAGAAATATCATGTATGGTTAGTCAGGAAATAAAATAGCACATCACTTTGGAAAATTATTTAGTAATTTATTTTTATGAATATTTTGTAATTTAAATCATAAGTAGTTTCTTATAAAGTTAACAATGCACTAATTATATAATCTACACCTTCTTCTCATAAATATTTACCCAAGAGAAATGAAAATATGACCTGTATGTGAAATTATATAGTATGATTTGTAAAAGGCCCCAACTAGGAATAACGAGATGCCCATAGGCAAGTGGATAAACAAATAAATGTTACATAAATATAACATTCAGGGGGAAAGTTGCTGACACACACAATAAGGATGAATCCCGAAAATAGTGTGCTGGAGGGTGGCGTTGGGAGTAGGGATGTGGTTCAGGTGGTAGAGTCCTTGACTAGCATGCAGGAAGCCCCAGGTTCCATCCCAGCACCACATAAAACAGATTACAAGTGGTGCATAACTGTTATCCCAACATTTGGAAGGAGGACCCGGAGCTGAAGGCCAGATTGGGCTACAAGAGATGACATGTCAACAACAAAACCAGTAAGGCTGTCATTAGCACTGGTAAAGGTCCAAGCAGTCTATGCAAATGTTCCTCGGTGGGAAAATTCCCCAAAGACCTGTGAACAGAGCATCTCAGAAACACTCCTCATGTACTCAGCATCACCAACTGCACAACCCTCACAACGATTGAACAGGAAGTTATAAGAACAGGATAGCCAGGACAGTACCATCCTTTTCTAGATGAGCACAAAGCCCAAAACCAATCTGAAGGCCACTAATCAATCCATATTGATAAAGCAAAGAATGCAAGCTCAAAACTATAAGATGCCATTGTTATAGCTGAATGGCAACTTGTCAAGGACCAGTTCATTAAAAAAACAGCAAGAGCCTGTACCCAGACATCTCTGAAAATCAGGTGGGAAGACTTCACAATCTTTTAGGACAATTTAATGCCTACAAATGTAGAGGTATATATTTAATTTACATTCTCTTTTCCCAGAATTTCAATTTCTGGGTCGGTCTCTCTCTCTCTCTCTCTCTCTCTCTCTCTCTCTCTCTCTCTCTCTCTCTCGGCACAATGATGTACATACATGAGTAGATTTTACATTCTTTTTACACAGAAAAACTCCTGCAAAAGTCTATTATCACCAGTCACTGAAAAGATAGAGTAACCCTGAGCATGCTTAAGATTGCAGGAAAAAATGTCACAGTAAGTAGCTCTCTCCTTTCCAAACTGTAGGCCTCTTCGCAAACACCTTTATTTTAAAATGTCAGGTACACAGTCTGAAAATCCATGGATTCCTGGGGCATGGCTGGCTGGGAAACAGGAAACAGAGACATTTTGGGCTTGCATAAGTAAAGAAAGGCTTATGGAAATAAAGGCTTCCAAGACAGAAAAGGTTTCCTTGAGTGCCAGGCCAACAAGACCTAATCTGAAAGAAATACATAAAAATAAAATAACTATGTAAATAACTATGTAAAAACAAATTTAAAAAAGGGCTTCTTTTAGAAAAGTATTTCTGTATATGGTTCTCAAATTTTTCCATATTTTTTAATGATTTATTTTTATTTTTTATGTGCATTGGTGTTTTGTGTGCATGTCTATCTCTATGAGGATATCAGATCCCCTAGAACTGGAGTTACAAACAGTTGTGAGCTGCCATGTGGGTGCTGGGAATTGAATCCAGGTCCTCTGGAAAAGCAGCCAGTGCTCTTAATGTCTGAGACATCTCTCTAGCCCCAGTTTTTGTATGTGTGGTTTTTTGGTTTGTTAAGTATGCCACTTTAAAAAAGAGGTGTCTCCAAGCGATTGAAAGCAAATATTTAAAAAGCAATTACTGGATTAGACACAATCATCGCCACCAGTCTAATCCTCCCTGCCCCCCCTCCCCCAAGAGTCGTGGATCAGAGCCTTACACACACTAGGAGAGCACTGTGCAGTCAACCCACATGCCCAGCCCCATCGTACTTCCTTAAAAGCCATAATTATGTGCCAACAGGTCATGTTTGGTTACCATGTGATTAAACTATCTAATTCTACAGAGCAGGCTGTGTGATTCTGACCACAATGAACTAGTAAGAGGATAAATCTTCTCTAAGTTTAAGAGATTTGTGATTCTACATGACGTTCCTAACAGGCAGCAAGTATTTATTCTTTGAACTTCATTATTCTCTCCTGTTCAAAAGAACATATTACTGGCATCAAAATCATCTACTTGCCAACAAACCACTTATTATTCAAAATAAACATGTTCTGAGCCTGAATTTTACTTCAGTGGACAAACAAAAGAATTTCAGTAAGATGCTTCAAAATGCACTCAAAGGTGATTTCCTATGATTTCATCAAACAGAGGACTTGAAGCATGCTGGCAGTGTGCTGTCAAGTGCAGGAAGTGACATTCTTGGGAGTTTTACCTGCTGTCTGGGGATCCTCCAGAATGGACAGCTATCTGTGTCTAACTTCTGCTGTACAGTTGGAACTGAGTTAGATCTCGAATTCACATGAGACCTGAGCATGCCAGAAAACCCATCCTTTGTATAAAACAGGAAAGTTGTACAGCATGCCCAAGTGATGGGAATAGCTACATTTAGGGGAATATTTGCATTATTTCCATACTTCTATAAGAAAAAAAGTGTGCATTGAGAAATTTTTCTAGAAAAACATTTAGGAAGTAATAGTGATTGCTTCCAGAAAATAGAAAAGAGGAATTTAAAAGTTAGCCTTTGGGGGATGAGGTTATAACTCAGTGGTAGAACATATGTTCAGCATGCACAAGCCCTGAATTCAATCCCCAACACTACAGAAAAATATTAAAACAAAAATTAGCCTCTTTTATGTTATAGATTTCAGGATTGTTTGAATTTTTATTCAAAATATATGGATTAAGAATGTAGTCAGTGGTAGAATATTTATCTAGCATGTGTGAGACTCTAAGTTTGATTCTCCACTACTACAATAAAATAAACAAAAAAACAGTACTAATTTTACAGTTTTAAATCAGTGGTGAAAGTGACAGGTGTGGCACCACACAGGTGTGATCCCAGCAATCAGGCAACAGAGGCAGGACGATTCAAGTTTGAGAACAGGCTGGGCTACACAATGTGACAGACTTCATCGCAAAAAGTGACAAAAACAAGTTGAGTATAGCAACATGTATGCCTATAACCTCAGGACACCAGAGACTGAGGCAGAAGGATCTTGAGTTTGATGTCAGTCTAGGCTATAAAATAGACCCAACCTCAACAAATAAGTAAAGGTAAGTAAATAAATATAGTAAAAGTAACAAAAAGATAATGGCTAAGAGGGTCTAACAAGAACAAGATATAAAGCAAGACAGCAACACCATAATGGGATCATCATACTGCAAGGCACACAGTAGCAGTGGTGTGCACTATGTGCTAAGAGAAAGCAGACTAACCACCTAGGATGTATGGGAATGCTATAATACACACTTCAGAAACCCTTGCACAAGTCAGGCAATGATGGAGCACACTTTTAATCCCAGCACTCAGGATGTAGAGGCATATGGATCTCCGTGAGTTCAAGGCCAGCCTAATCTACGAAGTTCCAGAAAGTTCTCTGTGTAACACTCAGGACTGTTACACAAAGAAATCCTGCCTTGAAAAACAGTAACAAAAAAAAAAAAAAAAAAAAAAAAAAAAAAAAAAAAAAAAGGAAGAAAGGAGAGGAGGGAGAAAGGGAGAAAAAAGAAAAGAAAAAAATCCTTTCACTATAAAGAAAAGAGGGGTGGGTAGAAAATAAAATGACCATTTTTATTCATTTGCATAGGATAAGGTCAAGGTCAAGTCTCAGGCACTGCTAATGACATATAAGACAGGGTCAGTGAGTCTCAAACTTTGCTCTCCCATCAGAATCACCTGTAGCACCTGTCAAATCTCAAGTTACTGGGCCTTGCTTAGTGCTTTTTGTAGTAGGTCTGATGGGTCCTGAGACTTGCATTGCTGACAAGCATTCATGTAAGCCTGGCGCTGCCAGCACAGAACCCACAAATTAACCACATACAGGTTTAGAGTGTGCCCTTGTTAAAACACAACATATCTAGTCACACTGAAGTGAGAGCCTACAGAGGCTATCTAGTGAGAAGAGTAAAGTTAGGCTACAGCCAAATTATCTGTCTCTGTTTATGTACGTGTATGTGTCTCTCTCTCTATTAAAGTAAGTCATGAAAGTATTGTGAAGTTTAATTTGAGAAATGTAGGCTTAGGCATATTGAGTAGAATTGGCTTTAGGTATAAGGATATTGTGAAGGCTTAGGTATAATAGTAACTTAAGAGTGGAGTAGGTTTTCCCAAGTGGGACCTGGGATGCACAAAGGAGCATCTGGGATTGAGCAGCCATTGTGGACTTAGCTGTGGTGATATTTTATCTGTGTACCCAAATAAAGTTTATCTGAGGATCAGAGGAAGAAACCAGCCACTATAGTAACCATAGAGGTCAGGCAATGGTAGCATGTGCCTTTAATCATATCACTCCGGAAGCAGAAATTGGTCTGGATCTCTGTGAATTCAAGGCCACACTGGGAACAGAGCCAAGTGTGGTGGTACATAGCTTTAATCCCAGCACTAATTATAAAGGTCTAGAGGTCTGTACAGACAGACAGGAAGTGACAGAGCTGGGGAAGAAGAGGAAGTGATGCAGCTAGGCAGAGAGAAGAAATGTGATGGCAGAACAGAAAGGCATATAGACGTGGGTATACAGGAAGTACCTCTCTTTGGAGACTGAGGCGTCTGTAAGGTGTGGTTGGTGTGGCTTTTCTTATTCCTCTGATCTCTCAGGTTTCAACCCCAATATCTGGCTCTGGGTTTTTTATTAATAGGACCTTTTAGCAATCCGTCTTATATCTGGCGGTCCAACATTTGTAGCAAAAATTCACTAAAAAGTGGTTTGTGGCCTTACAGGCCTCTGGCTCAGGCCCAAGCTGCATGTGGTCAGAGTCTCCACCCTACGTGGGCCGGAGTCTCTTTGGCTTTTTCTCTCCTGGTGAGTTCTCTCCTGGTGGGCTCTGTCTGGATTCTCATCTTGGACTGCTACCACCCTAGGTAGCTGCTTTGAAACCCTTGGACTTCTACCCAGTCAACAGACTTGGCGGGTCAATAAAGATATCTTAAAGGAAGAAATTAGTTAAAAGAGAATTTTTTTCTCCACATTGAAAATTGGGAAACATTTTTACAACGGAGGGAATTTGGTCTCTGACAACACATTAGGCAGTCTGAAAAAGGAACAATTAAATGAGAGGATAATTAATGTTGTACATAACATCAATTATGAATATTATTTATTTGATCTTTTTATTTTAGCATTAAAAAGGTTGGTCAATTTGAGTGCCAAGATAAAAGTATAAGAAAAACCGGTTGAAATGATTTATAGAGAAATTCAGACCCAGACAGAAGAATTTAAAGGTGAACATATCTCAGCACTGAATTATACGATTACAAAGAAAGAGCCTAAGGTTTCCAGACAACAAACATTAATCTACCCAGTAACCTTACAGGAACTCCAAAAGCTCAAGGGTGTGTACAAGCTAATTAGACTCTGGTGAAAACGTTTGATTTGAGGAGATTTAAAGAAGCTATGGTATCATTTGGTATGCATTCTCCATTTGTAAAGCAGATGTTAAACTCATGGTCAAACTGTAATAGAATTATGCCTCAGGACTGGAAAGATTTGGTTACAGCAGTCTTACAGGCTAGGCCACAATTACAGTGGAGAACCTGGTAAAAAAGAGGGGGCTAAAATTATAGAACAATGATGTAGAGCTAGAGGATCAACTTCTTGGAGAAAGCGATTATGCTGATATACAAAGACAATGTTTATATGATAACCAACCCCTAATTCTATGCTGCATGGCAGCCATGAATGCATGGGACAGACCTGAAGAAGTAGGGAATAAAATTGAGTCATTTACGAAAGTTATACAGGGCCCAAAAGAAACCTTCACAGATTTCTTATGAAGGCTAGCTTCAGCAGTAAATAGAACAATACTAAATTCAGAAGCTAGACAGATAATATTTGAATCTTTGGCTTTTGAGAATGTTAATACAGCATGCAAAAGGGTAACTAGGCTGTTAAAGGCAAGATCAGCACCCTTGGAGGATTATATCAGGGATACAATTAATACTAAATCTCATCACCATGATGATACATGGATAGGAGAGGTGATTTCAAGGGGTTTGAAGAAAAATATTAATTCAGATGCTTTAATTGCGGTAAACAAGGCCACCGAAAAGGGAGTATAAACAGGGCATTCCTACAAACAATGTTTCTTCAAGCAACAATAGCAACAGAACACCCCTCCCTTCTGGATTATGCAGACGGTGTGGTAAAGGTAAACATTGGACTAACGAATGTAGATCAACAAAGGACAGACAAGGTAATCCTTTGCCTTTTCCATTGGGAAACCCCCTGAGGGGCCTCTCGCAGGTCCCCATGGCAAATCAAGTTCAGTCCTTTCCTGCCATCATAGAAGAAACTCCTCAGAGTAATTAAATAACCAAATGCCTATTGTAATAAACCATACTGCTTGGAGTGATAGAACAGCTATAGCAGAGAGAACAGAAAATTCAGGAGAAACCATAAAGCGAATTTTTTGGCCAACTTCTATAAATGAACAAAGACCAAAATTAAAAATACGAATAAATGACGTTCTTGTTGAGGGTCTTGTAGACACAGGTGCAGATGTCACAATAATTGCACCAGAATCTTGGCATCCAAATTGGCCTCTTAAGGAGGGAAATGTTCAGTTGTTAGGGATTGGAACATTATCTCAAGTGAAACAGAGTGCAACATGGGTCAAATGTATAGGGTCAGAAGGACAGAGAGGAAAATTAAAGCCATATCAAATTTGAAGTCTCTAAAAAGATGATAGAGCCCCACAACAACAATTTCATCAAGACGATGACAATACCACTAAGCTGACAAACACAACCCAAAGATTGTCTTTGGACTACAAACTGCTCAGGACAATTTTGAGATGGCTAGCTGAGATGATCCAGCCTCACAGACTACTCGAGTAAGAAGTTGAGATAAGCCCTGCACTTTTACATTATGCAGATACTAGACAACAAATGATACAGTTACCTCTCCTGGAACTTGACAATTAACCCAATTTTTTTTTTCTTTTCAGGATCCCCTAAAGATGCCTTTGCCCCCAGACAGCAGGAAGTAATTTTAAGAACACGATGTCCACATTCCCAAGAGGTGGGGTGGGTGGTTTTTGGTCTTTCAATGGCTTTTGGATAATTGTCATTGTTTAGGATGGTTGGTTACAAGTTGTTACTGTTAATGGTCAGGAAAAAGGCTAAACAAAAGGAGATTAGATATAAGGTTCTTGTTTGAAAAAAAAAAAGAAAAAGCAAAAAGAGGATTTAGATAAAATCTAGATTATTGAATCTACTCTGAAAAGAATAAAGAAAGAATATAGTTATGATAAAAAGGTAGATTATTGAATCTACTTTTAAAAGGCAACTACTAGTCTTAAACATTTTACAATGGATTGGATTTTTGTATATTATATATAAATTATGTATATTACTACAAATTTGAGATTGATTTATACAGATGGCAGGCACAAAAAGGATATAGGTAAGTATATAGGAAGTAGCTCTCTCTTTATCTGCGGATTTCCTAGTGGTAAGAATGTGGCTGGCTTCTTTCTGCTTTTCTGATCTCTCAGTTTTTACCCCAATATCTGGCTCCACGTTTGTTTTTGTTTTTGTTTTTTAATAAGACCATTTAGCAATTCATCTTACAGTGGTGCATGTCTTTAATTGAAGCACTTGGAGGACTGAGACAAGAGGATAGCCATGGGTTTGAAGGTGACCTAGTGTACACAGTGAGTTCCAGGCTAGTCTGAGCTACAACCCTGTCTCAAAGTACATACATACATGCATATATGTGTGCAAATACATACAAAAATAAATAAATACACTTCAATGATGTTCAAACTTTCTGAGCATATATTTCCATCATTAAAAATATGTTGGGCTGGGGTAGAGTGCTTGCCTTGATACAGAAAGCCCTGAGTTTCAAGCCATACTGTTAATAAATAAAAAATGTTGGACATAGATTTAACGTTCTTTGTCTACTTTTTAATATTATAAAAATATACTACTGAGGCTAGGGAGAGAGCTCAATGGATAAAGTGATGTTGTAAAATGTGAGGTCCATAATCTGATCCGTAGCAGCAACACAAATGCAGGGCAGCTGTGGAAGTTCACTTGCAATCCCAGGACATGGGAGACAAAGCCTGAGGACTGGCCAAATCAGCCAGCTCCAGGTATGGTGAGAGACCTGGCCTCAGTAAACAAAGTGGAAAGCAATCAAGAGACACCTGGTGTCAACCTCTGACCTCTACACATGTGTAGCACTTGCATACATGAGCACCTACATGCATGCAGGTATACCACACACACACAAAATAAATTTAAAAAAATAAAAATACTACCTTACTATTTACAGAATTTATAGTATATATACTCTTTAAAAAATGCATAACAAAGACTTTAAAAAGAATAAAAATTAACAATTAAAATTTATTATCAGAACTGGAAAGATGGCCCAGCAGTTAAATGAAGCATTAATCTAATTAATCCTATCAATAAAAAAAATCAGGAGTCAGATGTCAGGGTAAAAACCTGGAAGATCAGAGAAGCAGGGGAGCAACCACAGTAGCTTCCTACCTCTCAGGTTCCTCCAACCAAAAGGGCCGAGATCCTCTCTAAACTCCCCCTTACCACTTCCTGTCTCCTTTCTCTACAGTACTCCAAACCTCTATGGTTAGCTAGTGGCTAGCTCCACCCTCTGACTCCAAGTAAGCTTTGTCAGGACACAATCAAAATATCACACAACAGTTAAGAGTGCTTACTATCCTTGCAGAGCACCGAGTTTGATTCCCAGAATGGCTGCTAACATCAGGCTACTCACAAACATCTGCAACTCCAGCTCAAGGAGGATCCAATGGCCTTTTCTGGTCACTGCAGGCAACCGCACTCATTCGCACACACCCCCACATAGAAACATGCATACACATAACTATAAATAAATCTTCAAAAAAATTTAATTGTGCTATTATCTTCCTCAAAGCAGATAAAATTGGAGGCATCTTGGAAACTATGGGAACAGAGATCACCTCAGCATGGATTAGGTAAAAAGCAGCTGGGCAGTGGTGGCACACACCTTTAATCCCAGCACTCGGGAGGCAGAGCCAGGCGGATCTCTATGAGTTCGAGGCCAGCCTGGTCTACAAGTGAGATCCAGGACAAGAACCAAAACTACACAGAGAAACCCTGTCTCAAAAAACCAAAAAAAGGGGGACAATTCTATGTTTCAGGCAATATCTGGGGAAGGGGACTAAAACTCAAAAAGTACACGGCAAATGCAGAAAAATCATAAACAATGACTTTATAGCAGAGTCAAACATATCTGACCTACTTAGTAAGAAACTAACAGGCTGGGCCTCGTGGAACAGCTCAATGCACAACTTAACTTAATATTACCAAGGCACTAGCTTCAATCCCTGCACCTCCAAAAGGAAAAAAAAAAAAAAAAGCATAGGTATGATATTAGCTTAACTGTCAACTTAACACAATTGAGAATCACCTGGGAAGAGAGTCTCAGTGAGGGATTATCTACATTGGTTTGGCCTATGGGCATGTCTGTGAGAGATTTTTTAGTTGATGTGGGAAAACCCAGCCCACTGTGGGTAGCACCATTCCCTAGGCAGCGACTGTAGAAGAGTGAAGAAAGCTAGCTGAGCATAAGCAAGGAAGTAAAGATGCATGCATTATTTTTTCTCTCTGCTCTTTACTGTGGATATGTGATAGTTTGCAGTTCCTGCCTTCACTTCCCTCCAATAATGGAGACTCTCTTCCCAGGTGATTCTCAATTGTGTCAAATTGACAGTTAAGCTAATATCATACCCATGCTTTTTTTTTTTTTTTTTTTTTTTCCTTTTGGAGGTGCAGGGATTGAAGCTAGTGCCTTGGTAATATTAAGTTAAGTTGTGCATTGAGCTGTTCCACGAGGCCATGGAATTACAAGCTGAATATTCCTCTTTTCCACTAAGTTGCTTTCTGTCAAGATATTTTGCCACAGCAACAGAAACGAAACTAGAGCACTGGGCTCACAGTTTGAATATGTTTAAGCTGAATACAATTTGCCACAGACAGGCTACCTACACTGGCACAGTTAGAAATTAAAACATTAGGACACAGTATGAAAGAATCCCAACAGGACCGGAGATGGCTCAATGGGTAGAGCACAAGTGTGAGCAGCAGAATTTGGACTCCCAGCTCACACTTAAAGCCTCACAGATATGGAAGCCACCTGCAATCCCAGAACTAGGAAGGCAGAGACAGGGAATTCCGCAGACAAGCTAGCTAGACTAGACAATTAGGCTAGGTTAGCCTAATTGGTGAGCTCTGGGCTCAGAGATAGTGCCTCATTAAATAAAGTGGAGAGCAACCAAGGAAGAGACCCAATGTCAATTTCAGGCCTCCACATGCATGCCATAGATCCACATACTTGTGAGCAGGCATACATGCATGCATACACCACACAGTCATATACATGACACACACACACACAAAACACATACACAGAAAACAAGTCTATTATGCTCAGCAGTTGCTAGTCCATCACTGAATACGAGAGATTAGGCCATGAATTTTTCATATCAACTGTAGGTTTGACTGAGGAAAATTACAATATTGTGGCTTTTTAAAAATCCATGTCCTGCCGGGCGGTGGTGGCGCACGCCTTTAATCCCAGCACTCGGGAGGCAGAGCCAGGCGGATCTCTGTGAGTTCGAGGCCAGCCTGGGCTACCAAGTGAGTTCCAGGAAAGGCGCAAAGCTACACAGAGAAACCCTGTCTCGAAAAACCAAAAAAAAAAAAAAAAAAAAAAATCCATGTCCTATGCCAATTCCAACTGATGAAATAGTTGGGGGGAAAAGATGACTCAGAAAATGAAATTGAATTTAATTTACATTTCTGGTTGAAGGAAATTTACTGAAAAAAAAAATTCTGTTAACTCCTCAGATCATGAATCCACACAGCCAGATGTGATGGTGAACATCTTCAATCCCAGCACTCTCATGAGGCAGAGGCAGGCTGATCTCTGGGTGTTCAAGGCCAGACTGGTCTACATATGGAGTTGCGGGCCAGACTGGGCTACATAGTAAGACCCTATCTCAAGGGGGAAAAACATTCCAAGACAAATTAAGGACCCAAAGAAACACACTTTACAGACTTTCAGTAGCTGATGAGAATTCAACTTCCTCCTAACAAACATCTGATCATCTACTTGAAAAATTTGGAAAATAAGGTCACTGGCTACCTTACTGGGAAAGCACACTCATTAAGTGCACATGTGGACTGGATCATTACAACTGAGTGGTTCGTAACTCTTGAGCTTACTAAATCAGGAAGCTTGAAAAAAATCTGTGAGCTTAATATTACGTGTAAAGTCATGATGAAGTTATTTAAAAACTGAAGTCCATAAACAGTTTTAACTATGCTTCCTTCAGAGTCAAAGTTCAAGATTTGTTCATCTTCCTTTGTCCTCAAAGATCAACCTTTACTAGGTGTTCATTAAATAACAAACAGAATCCAAACCAGAGTGGCGGTGGCTGCCCCCAGGACTCTAAATAACTGCCATGCAATACAAACTCAAGTGTTACAGCCTATTAAGGGAAAGCTATTTCCCTCTGGTCAGGAGAATGGAATCTCTGGCCTGGTCGGAAACTTAACATTCCAGTTGGGCAGGTCCATCACCTGGCTAAGGGACCAGCCTCAAGAAGGCTTGATCCTACTTAAGCCATGTTAAAGAGACAGGAGAAATAATTACCCTGGAAAGCCACGAAGCTCTGTTAGGTCTGCCCTCCCAAGTCCTGACTCAAAAAGGCATAATTCTTCCTGATTCCTCCCTTCTTTTTCCCTTTGGATGTTGGCCAGAGACTGAGAATGCCTTTTCTGTTATTCTAGGCTTCTTGCTCTTTCTCTGGAGCCCTGCTCCCCCTTTGTCCTGAGGCTGTGTGGCTGACCTCCATGACTCACTCAAATAGCATGAATTTTTCTCTTCCTGTTCTCTATCTGCCTCCTCTGGGCAGCTGCCTAGATTTACAGTTGGTCCTCCTTGGGGTTTTTCTTTTAAACTCTAATAAAATTGTCCTCAAGCTTCCTTTTGAGTTCATTCTTAAATTCTTTTAATAACAATACTAAGAACTCCACGAAGGGAGTATATTAATTCCCTGGTAACATGTAGCAACTCCACCAGGATCCCCCAAAATTTCCAGCAACACAAGTTAGGTTTCCTACAAATGCCTGGTGAAAGCTTTCCTAAACTAACTGAATATAAAAAATGTATCTCAACTGTCAAAATACCACATCCCTGACTGTAAGAAAAAGCAATTTCAGAATGAAGCTAGATGCTAAAGCTACATGCAATGTTTTAAGTTCATCTGAACGTACATATTTAGGAACTACTGAAATCTAAGTTGAAAGATACCATGAGAAAAATCAAGTTAGTTGTTCAGAATAGTTCAGTTGGCAAAATATGAATTTTATCATTGAAACATTCAGGTGAATCAATTCCTGTCAGTACTTTCTCTGTAATTTGATTGATTTTGCATTAAGTAAAACTATTCTGTTATACTTGTGTGGTTCTATTTGTGACAGTTTTCCCCTACAAGCAACAACAACAACAAATCTGACCAATTTTCACACTTATTAAATCTCTGATCATGTTCTTAATGGATACAGCAATCGAAGTCCTCCACTAAAAGGACCTGAATGTTCAGACACCACTAACAATTAGCTCCTGCCTCAATGTTGGTCTATTTCCCCCACATGCAGGCGGTGCCCTCACAAGTCTCCAGGAACTATGGTCATACCATTTTTTTTTTCTAATTCAAAACAACCCAGTAAACAAGGAAGGTCATTCTAGGTTTTGGATGTCCTTACCCATCCATCAATGCTCATTCTCCTTTTTCCAACATTCTTCTGCTACTGTTGAGTATGTAGCTTGAACCTGTGGTTCAAATATTTGTAGGTTGATGTGGAAGATTTGCTGATAGATTCAGGCTAACCTAGATCACATAGTGAGTTCCAGTCAGCCTGGGCTACAGAAGAAGACCCTATCTCAATCTCTTTCTAGAAAAGAAATGGGGAGGGAGAGGGCAGAGAGAATATATTTGTCTGCTGCTAAATTAACTATTCTGTACAATGGAAAGCCATTCTGTATAACATTGTTTAATGTTCTTAATGTCTTATCTGTATTTCATAAATCCTTAAAACACAAGGGTACAACGCTATTGAAAAAACATGAAAACAAGGTAGAAGCATAGATGCCACTGAGGAGAATTAATTAACTTCATGGGAGAGGGAACAATCAAATGCTCAAGACTTTCTTGGTAAATAAATAAAAATAAGAAATTTCAAACTGAATTGGTCAAGTGCATTCATTTATCTCCCTTTTGAGAATAAAAAGAATTCAGAATAAGATTTTTTGTTTGTTTTTTGTTTTTTTTGTTTTTGTTTTTGTTTTTTGTTTTTTCGAGACAGGGTTTCTCTGTGTAGTTTTTGGTGCCTGTCCTGGAACTCACTTTGTAGCCCAGGCTGACCTCGAACTCACAGAGATCTACCTGGCTCTGCCTCCCGAGTGCTGAGATAAAAGGCATGCGCCACCACTACCTGGCCTTGTTTTTGTTTTTTGTTTGTTTGTTTGTTTTTAGTGACGGGGGTTTTTCTGTGTAGTCCTGGCTGTCCTGGAACTCACTCTGTAGCTGACCTCAGAGAGATCCACCTACCTCTGCCTCCCAAGTACTGGGATAAAAGGTGTGCATGTGCCACCACAGCCTGGTCCATTAAAGAATCTTTTTAAATATCTAAATGTTGAGAGGACTAAATAAAATACAGTATTTGGCCTAGCACATGGCACACACTCAACAAACAATGGCTATTGTTGTTAGCACCTCTTTTCAATCAAATTACATGACATTTTGGAATTTGAAAGAAGTCAATACATCATTTGTGGTTTTGCTATGTAATCAATACCGAGACGATTGAACAATAAAACTTTTTATCAGTGCAATTAATACAAAACTAAAGATCAAGTAAAGGCCTATATACTGAAGTTTTGTTTTATTTTTGCTTTGGGGTTTTTGTTGTTGTTGTTTTGGGTGGTGTTTTGTTTTGTTTTGTTTTGAGAAAGGGTTTCACTATGTAGCTCTGGTTGGTCCAGAATTTCTATATATATCAGACTATCCTGGAACTCACAGAAATCCTCCTGCCTCTGCCTCCCAAGTGCTGGGATTAAAGGCATAAACTAACATGTAGAAGAAAAATTAGTAGCATCATTGTAGGGCCAACATTAGAATGTATTAGTTGTTTGTTAGAGGTACTTAGACCTTAGAGAAATCATTGTAGAAAACAGTGACTGTTTTCTGTGATTTATAGAGCTGTTTTTCTGAAGAAGCATTACACTCTTTGCCTAACTTTGGTCACAAAACAATCCTAGCATACCTGGAACATCTTGCATTATTGGGTACTGCAAACAGTGCACAATAAACATAGATTAGATCAGGGGCTTTGGTATGAGGAACTTGTTTTACCCCAAAAACAACTTTTGCATAATAATCAATGAATACACTTCTGCATGACCGTTTGAGGTTCAGTTCATGGAGATTGTTCCTCCTAGCTGCCTCAGAGCCTGAATTACATTCTGGAGTGATGCTATTTCTTTGATTGTCCCTCTGAACACCCGACACCACCAAGTCAGTTTAAAGCCTTTAAAGCCAGCATGATGGTACAAGTCTGTAATCCCAGCATTCCAAAGGCAAGAGGAGGGTGAGTTTGAGTACACTGTCTCAAACAGAAGTCAATTTATATTGGAGTGTTAATGCCTCAATACATCATTCCCCCTGAAGGGTAAATACATATGCAATCCTTATCTAGTGTCTTTCCATAAAATGTAAGCCACAAATGTAATTTTAAAATTTCTGGCAAGGGCTAGAGAGATGGCTGAACAGTTAAGTGTGTACACTGTTCTTAACAGAAGATCCAAATTCAGTCCCTAGCACCCATGTCAAGGCACTAACCTGGCCTCCCTCCACAGGTACTTGCATTCGCTTGCACATAACCACACATACATGTAATTTTAAAATTAATAAAAATAGCCAGGCAGTGGTGACACACACCTTTAATCCCAGAGGAGGCAGAGGCCAGCCAGTCTAGTCAACAGAGTGAATTCCAGGACAGCCAGGGCTACACAGAAAAATCCTGTCTCAAAAAAAATAAAAATAAAAAAATAATAAATCTTAAAGTTTTGATAGTATCATATAAAAGACAAAATTAACTTTAATAAGCATTCTACTTAATCCAATATATACAAAGCATCATTTAAATATGCATGTAAAAATATTTTTTACACTGTCTTCAGAATCTAGTGTGCATTTCACATTTATGATAAATCTCAGTCCCAAAAGAGCCCCATTCCACTTGTTCCAGCAGTTTTCTGTCTTCACAACAAATTCCTGACCTATTAACCTAGGCCTTTTCGGAAAGATCTTTGCAATGTTTTTAGCAGACGTATGCTTCTCAGCTCAGTCTCTGACTATCCAGGTAAGAATGCTTACAGGCTTGAGTTCCTCCTGATTGCATCTGAGCAGAGACCAGAGTGGGAGAAAAATAGCTTGCTGCCACAAGACACATTCTAGAACTGTTTCCTTTCAACCTCTCCAATTCTCAATGAGGCAGATCATTTCCCAATGGAGAACCTGCACAAATCACTTGCCAAAAGCCCTAAGTGGGACCAATGCTCATCTTTAGACTCTACTAGGTCTCAGCTCTATCTATTCATCTCACTAAAAATGTATTATCTGTTGGTAAGCGCTCAGCATGTGCAAGGCCCTGGGTTTCCATCCTCAGTACCAATAACACAAATAAAGCAAGGCACTGGCCAGCACTAAATTCCCTTCCATTTGCAACAGAACTGCACTGGGGGCTCTAAAAGACGTCCAAATCTATATGGAAATCCCAGAGTAAGAAGAAAACAAAGTAGCAATAGTTGTATAATCTCAAATATTAAGCGAGAATAGCCCTGTTTTCTCCAGAACTTAACTCTCCTACGGAGATGAGCAAAGGCTTCAGCAAACTAACCCTTTTGTGGCTTTCCAAGCTAATGCATTTTTGTTAAACTTTAACAAAGCAAGCAAGCTCAGACTACTTGGCTGTTTGACATAAAAATAATTATTAAACCCTACTGTAAGGAATGGGAAATGCTGGGCTACTGTCTCAAAAAATCCAAAGTTTTAAAAGTGAATTCATTACAAGGAAACGCAGATATTTCTATCTTTAAAAATACAAAATGAGCCCAGCCGTGGTGGTGCACACCTTCAATCTCAACACTCAGGAGGCAGAGGCAGGGGCGTTTCTGTGAGTTCCAGGCCAGCCTGGTCTACAGAGAGTTGTTCCAGGGCAGTCAGGACTACACAGAGGAAAAGAGTCGTGTTATTTATTGCCTTTTTCTCAACAGTGAAGTGGGTTTCTGGTTGCTGCTAGCTCTGTTTTTCCTCTTTTAATTCTCTAACAATGTCAGGCATGTATACCACGGACTTTGGTCATTTCCACCCACAAACCACCCCGTTACTCCTCTCTTCTCCTCCTCCTCCTCTTCCCACCTTCTTCACAGCCAGTCTCCCTCCTGTTTTCATGTCTATTTCTGTTTTGTCCCCCTTCTGAAAATTCTCCTTTACCCTACAATGAATCTATGTTAACTTCATACAAGCACAACGGCTGCATTCGGAACTCAGGGTTGGAGCGCCTGCTCAGTATGTGTGTGGTCCTCGATGCAACCCCCTCACCACTGGAACAGTAACAATCCAGAACTGGAGATTATTAAGACTAGATTCAATGCGAGTGGCAACTTCAGACAACTCAACTTTAGATCAAATCATTCTTCCGATTACAAGTCCATTATACGCCACCAGTAATGGCATCTAAACTAATATAGGTGCAATCGCTTTGTAGTCAGTTTACAAATTCTAGCAGAAAAAAAAAAAAATCCTCCACGTCTGTATTAACTTTCAAAATATCTTAAATTTTGAATCATCTTTATAAAGGCTGTTAGGGCCCGAGAAACAGCAAAAGGTCATGATCTTCCATTTTCTAATTCCGCAAAATAAACAGATTCCTTGTCCCACCTCTCCCTAGCTTTCCCTAGAAATGGTGAATCCGAAGCCAGGGTGAGGCTAGTCTGCCTGGAATGCGGTCTAACAGTCTCAAGGGACCGGAGATTGTTCTAGGTCTCGGTAGGCTTCTTCATTCAAGACACACTGGTTGGGCCCCTAACAGATGGTGAGACCACAGGTCAGATGCAGGTGAGATGCAGCAAGCTAGAGCAACCAGGCCCAACAAGGTGTGGCCTCCGAACGGCCTAGGCAAACCAGTCAACCAGGAATTCCAATCCTCAAAGTGATACGAGCCCACAGGAGACAAAGTGCAAGTGAACACGCCAGGGGAAGATTCGGCTTTCGGCGGGAGGGCAGAAGCCATCGAAAGGTGGGGAAGATCTGGAAATGTTTCCCAGAACTTGATGTCGGCCAGGAATGCAGTAACTTTCCCAAAGGCTGAGAGCCACCACCACCCCAGCTACTCAGAGAGAAGCCCGGGGGCCGCGAGGACCACCCGGGGTCAGCTCGGCCCTCGGCTCCCTCCCTCTCACGGTCCGCGGGGAGGCTCCGCCCTGCTCCGAGAGGCCGCGGGCACTAGATCCGCGAGCACGCGCGGGGCGCTGAGCTCACAGGCCCGGCGGCGGCGGCGGCCTGGAAGTCCTCGGCGCGGGACACATTAGCCGGGCCGCAGGCCGCCTTGGGGCCTGCGAGCTGCCCAGAGCACCCTCCCGGGGCTGGGGACACGGTTCCCGCGAGGCCCCCGCTCGGGGCGCCACAAGCGTTACCTGGTCAGGCGACAGCGCTGTGAGAGCCCCAGGGCTGCGCGGGCGCCGCCTCCACACCTGGCGGAAGTAGGGCGGCTGCCCTCACCTGGGCGGAAGTGCGGCGGCCTACTCACCTGGGCGGAAGTGCGGCGGCGGCCTACTCACCTGGCCCTCTCTCGACCTCGGCCGGGGCCCGGGCGGGGCGGGACGGGGCGGGGCGAGGCCGGCGGGAGCCCGTGGGCTTCTAGGCGCCAGTGAAGTTCCGTGGGTGAGTGGGGCTACGGAGCATGGAGAGGAGGCATAGGGCCGTGCGGGCAGGTGCGGAGGTGTGAGCCACCGGCGCTGATCCGAGAGCGAGACCCCAAAGAAGACACTGAAGGGCGGTATCCTTACAACCGCTGGGTCAAGTCCGCTTAGCCCCAACCCCTATGCCCCTCGGTTCCGGTCTTCTTGTGTCCCTTCTGTTTTCTAGATATGCTGAGTCGACATAAAATTTCGTAAATGTCGATCTCTGTGTCCCCATCGTCCTAAGTGTAATTAGGAGTGTTTTTTTTTTTATTTAGAATTTTGATAAGCATCTACTTTATCAAATACAGTCCACTCAATGCTAAAAAGAATCAATCATCAGACATCTTACTGAATAAATGAACTATTAAACACTGTGATTGACGGGATGTTAGATAAAATGGTATCCTCGAAAGATGATACATATCGATATATACATATATATATATTCGAAAGATGATATATACAAACAACTGCAAAATGGGGACATTTGCCGGTTACGCATTTGGTAGTTTATGGCCGAATGCTTATTTTGAAGGAGATGACATTTGTTAGGCCTTGTAAGAAGGTATGCAATTTTTCCCTAATGTAAAGAGTAAGATAAAGGTGTCCGTTTTCACCTGTCCTATTCAGCATACTATGGGAAACCTCAAAAGGAGCAGCAGGCAAGGAAAGTAAACAACAGGTAGTGCTGAGCAGAATCGCAGCACTCTGGAGTTTCAAGTAGTATTGTTTAAGTCCCTGAATCTAAAAAAGGTAAGATATAAAGGGCACACTAATAGAAAAGAAGCAAGCGAAATATCTCGGTTGTGAACGTCAAAGTGTTAAAGGTAGGCAAACCTGTGAAGTGGTAGGATACAAAACCAATAGACAAAAATCAAGGTTGGGTGGGCAAGATGGCTGAGTGGGTGGAGGTGCTTGCTGCCCAAGCTTGACCACCTGCATTCCAGTTCTATCTCAGGAACCCCTATGGTAAAAGGGTCAAACCAACTCCAGCAAGTTGTTGTCTGACCTTCATATGCCCTCAACCCCAATGGACCATGGGCCATGCCCTCTCACACACACAAATGTAAAAAAGAAAAGAAAAGACAGAAAAAAAATATCACATGCTTGTGATCCCAGCATTCCTGTGGTTAAACAAGGGGATTGCCATGAGTTCAAAGTTAGCCTAAGTGAATTCAGGCCAACGTAGGCTACTGAAGTACATACATAGACCGACCTTGTCTCAAAAATAAATGAATAAAATTTAAAAATCAATAGCTGTTTTGATACCAAATAATGGACTTGCCAAGAATGAGATCAAGAAAGCAACCCCATTGACAACAGCAAAAATAGAAATACACACACAAAAAAACCCCACAACCTTGGTATCATAGTTTCCTTTCCTACTTGTGCTGTCTACTTTTATGTCGGCTTGACACACTATAGAGTTATCTGAAAGATGGAAGCCTCGATTGAGAAGATGCCGGCATAAGATCCAGCTGTAGGGCATTTTCTTAATTAGTGATTGCTGAGAAGAGGTCTCGGCTCATTGTGCGTGGTGCCATCCCTGCGCTGGTGGTCCTGGGTTCTGTAAGAAGGCAGAATGAGCAAGCTATGAAGAACAAGCCAGTAACTGGCACTCTTCCATGGCCTCTGCATCAGCTCCTGCCCCTCCAGGTTCCTTCTCTGTTTAAGTTCCTGGTGTGACTTCCTTCAATGATGGACTACAGTATAGAATTGTAAGCAAAATAAACCCTTCCCCATCTTCCTTTGGGTCATGGTGTTAAATTGCAGCAATAGAAACCCCGTACCAGAAGTGGAATATTGTTGTGACAGATCTGACCATGTTTCAGCAAAGATTATGGAAGAACTTTGGAACTTGGTGGGGGAAAAAAAAGCCATTGAATGTTTAATGCTTGGTAAGCTGTTTTGTAGGAGCTTGGAAGATAACAATGTTGAGGGCAATGCAGAAGACGGAAGCCTTGCTTGTGAAGTTTCAAAAGAAGTATAAAGACTAGCAGGGGCCATTTGTTGTTTGGAATGGTTCTACCTAGCTGGGGCTGAAGAATCAGCTATGACTAACAAGATACCAGAACTATTAAAAGTGAAGCCTTTGCTTTGCTGGGATACTGGATGCTGGTCGACTGGAGCTGAGAAATTAGCAGTGATTAAGAAGGGACCAGCAGAGGACTTGACAGATAGCTCATCAGTTAAGAGTACTGACTGCTCGTCCAGAGGACTCAGGTTCAACTACCAGCACCCACATGACAACTAACAACTGTCTGTAACTCCAAGATCTAACACCCTCAGTGTGAGAGGCCAGCTCCCACCTTTTAAAGGGTTCCTACGAGGAGGAGAGAAGAATAAGAAACTTTTAGATAGACAGTGGAGAGGAGACAGACAGAAACACAGGATAGCTTCGGAAGGACCTGAATCAAAACCCACTGGCCCCTTCTGTCTCTTCAAAAGGGCTTTTTATAACAATGCTAAGGGGCAGGGCAAAAGACCTCTCCCTTGCTAGATCAAAGCATATCGCACAGCTAAGTACAGACCCTTCCAAACACCTGGTAAGCATGCCTATGGGCAAATTACCCCCTTACGAAGCCCTGCTGGGTAAAGCAAGCTCAGATTCTCAGACCCTGAGTGAGTTCTCACTAGGAAACCTCTGTGGGTCTCTACACCTCACACAGACATACAGGCAGGTAAAACACCAATGCAAATAAAATAAAAATTAATTAAAAATAAAGGAAAAAGACCAGCATTATTAAGGTGAAATCTTCTGGGAAGTATTTTCCTGAGAGTCAGCACACAGAAGCTGTGTTTCAGAGGTGGCCAAGGTTGTACCTCAAACTGGTAGCTGAACTTGAGAGTGTAAGAGTCACTCAGGTGGCAGTGTTTTTGAAGGCATGAAGGAGTCATGGAGAGTAGCTGAGACTTGGTACTGTTGGAGGTCAGGAGAGGGCACTGGTGAAGACGAAGCCTTGGTGGCAGTTGAAGACCCAGGACGGAGGGATCATGCAGAGAAGTTGAGGCTTGGCGCCATGAAGAGAGCCTATGAGAGGCTATTGGTGAAAGTGCAGCGCAGTTGCAGCAGAAGACCCCAGCATTTTGGAGATGCCAGCACCATGAGATGACCACCAGGAACAGCAGCAGCAGTGGAATGGAGCCACCCAGAGCCCAGGAGGCAAGCAATGTGTGCTGCCGAGGGCAGAGCCAGAGAAGTGATGAAACCCTTCGAAGGGGCCCAGAAGATCGTGCGTGAATCCCAGACATTGGCTGTTAAGTATGCTGTTGGAGTTTGGCTTTGCTTTGGTTAGATTGTCACTGTGCCTTGGTTTTTTCCCCCTTGAAGTGTGTATTTAACATTATTTTTACAAGAGCCCACAGTTGTGAGACTAAATTTTTGAAGAGATTGCAGGTTTTAAAAGAGACTGGATTTTTAAAGTGTTTGAATTTGTAAAGATTGGGGATTTTTAAGTTTGTAAGATATTTCTATATTGTGGTGTTATTAATAGGTAATCTTGAAGATGAACAGAAAGCCTAACAGTGTTTCTGTGTCAGGTTGACAAGGGGTCACCACTACTGCTGTAATGTTTTTATTTAAGTTCTGATTACCAATAAAGACGTGGGAATCAGATATTGGGGCGAAAACCTGCTAGATCAGAGAAGCCAAAAAGCAACCAACTGACCTTCCTTTTTGGCCAGAGACCCAGTAAGAGAGTATCTCTCCTACCGTCCCAAACTAAAGAGAACCAAAAATCTCTAAGTCCTTCCCTACTCCTTCCTGTGTGTCTCTCTGTCCATCTTCCCAGGTCCTCCGTATGCTCTGTGGTTAATTCTTGTCAACTAGTCACTGGCTCCACCCCCAATCCAAGATTAATTTTATTAATACACTCTCAGAGTTTCACAGTTCCATCAAATATCCTGCAACACTGTAATAAAATGTAATAAAATACTCTGACCCAAGTAACTTAACAGGAGGCAGATGTAGGAAAATGTCTGTGAGCTCAGTCTCTATAGGGGGTTCCAAGCCAAGCAGAGCTACATAGTGAGACCCTGGTGTTTGTTTAAAAACAGTATAAGAGAGTTTATTTGGCTCATAATTCCAGGTTACAGCCTATCAATGTGAAGAAGTCATTTTTCACATTGATTAAAACAGCTCATCCCATTCCATTAACAGTCAAGAAACAACAAAGAAGGCTTTCTTTTTTACACAGTTCAGAACCCCTTGTTTAGGGAATGGTACCACCCACAGCATGCTGATCATCAACACCTCAATTAATGTAATCAAGGTAGTCCCACACAGACAATGCTCACAGACCAACCTGATTTAGACAGTCCCTCACTGAGACTCTTCCCAGGTGATTCTAGATTGTGTCAAGTTGAAAATTAAAACTAATCATAACACTTGGGGATAAATTTAACAGTGGAAATGAATACTCTGCCATGTTATGGAACACTAATGAAAGAAGTTGGAAAAAAAACACAAATACAAATGTTCACAGGTTGGGAGAATTAATACTGTTAAGCTGTTGAAACCACACAAAGCTTCTGTGGAGTAATTCTTTTGTACACTGCAGGATTTGTCACTCGAATTGATTTAATAAAAAGCTGACTGGCCAGTAGCCAGGCCGGAAATATAGGTGGGACAGCCAAACTCAGGATGCTGGGATGAAGAAGGGCAGAGTCAGAGGAGATGCCAGCAGAAGCAGAGGAAGGATATGTGGAAAATGTGGTAATAAGCCATGAGCCATATGGCAGAGGGTAGATAAGAAATGTAGGTTGTAGCACGAGTCTTAACAGGTCTTATTAATAAAAACAAACCTGAAGCCAGGTATTGGGGTGAACGCTGGAAGATCAGAGAAGCGGAACAAGCCACAGCCACCTCACCTTGCCAGTTCCTCAGCTGATTCTGTTTCCTCAGACTGGAAGCCTTTGAGTCCTCATCCAAATGGATCTCAGCTGAACTGCTGCTCAAAAACCTAAAAGCTTAACCAGCTCTAGTTCCTGGTCCTCATGCCTTATATACCTTTCTGCTTACTGCCATCACTCCCTGGGATTAAAGGCGTGAGTCACCATGCCTGGCTCTTTCCAGTATGGCTTTAAACTCACAGAGATCCGGATGGATCTCTGCCTCCAGAAGGCTAGGATTAAAGGTGTGAGTGCCACCATTTTCTGGCTTCTATGTCTGTCTAGTGGCTGTTTTGTTCTCTGACCCCAGATAAGTTTATTAGGGTGCATGATATATTGGGGAACACATCACCACAATGGGCTAATTTAAAATGTAAGAGTTAGCTAGTAACAAGCCTGGGCTATAGGACACGTATTAATATTAAGACTCCATGTCCAGGGGCTGGAGAGATGACTTAGAGGTTAAGAGCAGTGGTTGCTCTTCCAGAGGTCCTGAGTTCAATTCCCAGCAACCACATTGTGGCTTACAACCATCTATAGTGAGATCTGGTACTCTCTTCTGGTGTGCAGGCATACATGCAGGCAAAACACTGAAAGCATAAATAAATCTTAAAAAGAAAAAGACTCCATGTCAGTTATTTGGGAACCGGCAGGCAGGAAACAAAAGTCCATCTACACAAAGCAACTTATACATTTCATGCAATCCATACCAAAATACAATGAGGCTTTTCATAGAAAGAGAAAAAAATATTCCTAAAAGTTCTCTGGAATCACAAGAGGCACAGCGTGGCCAAAGCAATCTTGAGCAAAAGGAATGAAGCTGGCAGAATCTTAACACCAGGCTCCAAGCTATAGTATAAAGCTCAAGCAACTGAAATAGCACACATCGAACAAAAGAAAAAAATGCATCCATAGCCAGTTGGTCTTCAACAAAGGTATCAAAAACAAACATCAGAGAGAGGACAGTCTCCTCAATAAATGGTGTTTCAATAAATGGTGTTGTGAAAACAATAACCACATGTAAGAGGATGAAAGTAGACCCCTGTCTGTCACCATGTACAAAAATCAACCAAAACAGATCAAAGACCTAAGTGAAAGATGTGCCAATAACTTACCAGAACGTAGGAGTAACACTTTAGACATTTGTGTAAATGATTATTTTTTTAATCATTTTACATAAGTGGGTGTCTTGACTGCATGTATGTCTGTGCATCATGTGTGTGCCTGGTGCCCAAGAAGAGAGAGCATCAAATTCCCCGGAACTGGAGTTTGTGTTTTGAGGTACCATTTGGGTGCTGGGAATCAAACCCAGGTCCTCTGAAAGAGCAGCCAGTGCTTTTTACCATTGAACCATCTCTCCAGCCCCTGTGGTGGTTTTGTAATTAGACCCCAAAATGCAAAAACAACAAAACAAAGCAAAACAAAATAGACAAATTGAAATTTTATCACAGAAATTTGTGCATATCAAAGACATAACTAAGACCCGAAGAGATGGCTCAGCAGTCAAGAGCACTGGCTGCTCTTCCAGAGGACCTGGGTTCAGTTCCCAGCAACCCAATGGTAGCTCAGAACCACCTATAACTCCTCCTGTCTCAGCCACCTAAGTCCTTAGAATTCACAGGTCTCTTAGTTAGGGTTATTACTGCTGTGATGAAACACCATGACCAAAAGCACCTTGGAGAGGAAAGTGCACATTTGCTTACACTTTCGCAACAGAGCCCATCAAAGAAGGAATTCAGGGCAGGAACTCAAGCAGGGGAGGAACCTGGAGGCAGGAGCTGATGCAGAGGCCATGGAGGAATGTCCTTTACTAGCTTGCTCCTCATGGCTTGCTTAACCTGCTTTCTTATAGAACCTAGGTCCACCAGTGTAGGCAGAGTTTTTCATCAGTACTGCCAGTTCCCCACATAACCACACAGAGACTTATTATTAATTATAAATGCTTGTTCAATAGCTTAGGCTTGTTACTAACTAGCTCTGACAAATTAACCCATATTTCTTATCTACACTCTACCACTTGGCAGTACCTTTTTTCTTTTTTCTTTTTTCTTTTTTTCCAGAGCTGAGGAATGAACCCAGGGCCTTGTGCTTGCTAGGCAAGCACTCTACCACTGAGCTAAACCCCCAGCCCCGGTAGTACCTTTTTTCAGCACGGCATATTCATCTTCTGCTTCCTCTGCTTCTGGCTGGTGACTCTGCCCCTTTTTCTTCCCAGCGTTCTCTCACTTTGGTTCTCCTGCCTAACCTCTTTCTGCCTAGCTATTGGCAAGTTGACTCTTTATTTACCCAAAGAGCAAAACATCTTCACAGTGTACAAAAGGATTATTCCACAGCACACCAGCCCAGGGATGGCACCACCCACAATGTGTGTCCTCTCCTCATTAATCGCTAGTTAAGAAGATGCTCTACAGGCCAGTCTACAGCTGTATCTAATGGAAGCCTTTTCTTAATTGAGTTTCCCTCCTCTCAGAATACTTGCTTATATGAAGTTGACACAAAACTAACCAGTACATCAGCTTTATGCCATTTTATTCATGCCTGAAAACTGTCAATTTTAAATATGGTAGAGATTTTTTCTAAATGAGAGATTTATCTAGATATTGTGTGCAAAAATAGATTGAGGACCTGGGAGAGAGGGAGCCTATTATAAAACAAAAGTGGTCACTGTAGCAAAGAATATAGGAAACAAAGAAAACTTGAAATAGGGTAAAAATACAGGTTTGACAGCCAGGTGGTGGTGGAACACATCTTTAATCCCAGCACTCAGGGGGCAGAGGCAGGTGGATATCTGTGAGTTTGAGGCCAGCCTGGTCTACAGAGCTAGTTCTGGGACAGCCAGGGCTACACAGTGAAATCCTGTCTCAGAGAGAGAGAGAGAGAGAGAGAGAGAGAGAGAGAGAGAGAGAGAAGAAGGAGGAGGAGGAGGAGGAGGAGGAGGAGGAGGAGGAGGAGGAGGAGGAGGAGGAGAAAGAAAATATAGTATTGAAAAAAGAATAGCCAGGAGTGGTGGTTCCCTCACCAGGAGACAGACAAGAGAATCCTGCTATTAAGTTCGAGGCCAGCATGATTATATATAGCAAGATCCTATTTTACCCCTTTGCCTTCCCAATAAAAACACAATGGTATTAGTTGCTTAATGACTATAATGATGAAGATATTGCAAAACATGAAGAAAATTGAAAAATGTTCCCAAATTTTATATGTATAGATGTGGTGAATATGCATGTGTACAAAGTGGAAACCAGAGGTGAGTGTCAGGTGTATTCCTTGATTACTTCTATACCTTATTCTTGAGACCAGTTCTTTCACTTAACCTGAAGCTTACAGGTTTAGCTAAACTAACTGGCTAAGAAACCCCAGGGGCCCACCTCTCTCTACCTCCCCAGCACAAGGATTACAATGTACATTTCTTTGCCCAGCTTTTTATGTGGGTGCTAGGAACCTAAATTCAGATCCTCATGCTTGTAGGGCAAGCATTTTACTGACTGAGCCATCTCCCCAGAACCCTGATTCCAAGTTTTGAATCTCATAGGAAGAGATGTTGGCAGTGAAATGTAGAAGAGATGGCTTATTTTGTTTTGTTTTATCAGAAGGACTCTGCTAAAATGAGTTTTAGATCTTCCCTATGGCATTGAAGTTGAAATATATTTGGCGTACAAGAGTGGGTCGTGAAGCTGAAAAGATGGTTCAGTGGTTAAGAGTACTTGTCCTCTTGCAGAGGTCTGAGGTTCAAGTCCAAGCACTCATATAGTGACTCACAGCCACGTATAGCTCCAGTTCCAGTGGAAACAAAAGGCATGCGTGTGGTGCACACATAAGCATGCAGGCAAAACATTCATACACATAATATAAAAATAAATCGAAAAGAACGGTTTAAAAAAGAGTGGGCTTTATTTTGTGTGTGTTGCAGGAGGAGGGTGGTGGCTACATATGCACTAGTCTGCATGTGGAGGCTGGAGGTGAACCTTGGGTTTACTCCACCATCCACTTTGTCCTTTTCAGCTAGGATCTCTCAATGAACCTGGAGCCAATTAGGTAAGGTTGGCTGTCCAGTAGGCTCCAGGGATCAAGGTCAACCCACCTCTGCCTCCCTAGTACTTGAATTAAAAGAATTACAGCAAATGTTACCATACCCCAGGTGTGTGCTTGTTTTCATGGCTTTTGGGGATCAAATTCAGGTCCTTGAACTTTTGAGAAGAACACTTTTTTTTTAATTAAGAAAAATTTTAATTCATTTTACATATCAACCACAGATCCCCCTCTCTTCCCTTGAGATGAACACTTAACCAAAAGCCATCTCCCCAGTTGTGAACAGGCCTTAAATGTTGAGCCATTTTATTTGAATTGGATAATTGGAGCCCATGTAGTTAGGTTACTGCAGCAAGGTATACAATAATAGGTGTGAAGCAGGAGCATGATTATAGAATAAAATGATGTATAGAAGTGTGTATTAAGGGTATAGAGGATTCCTGATGTTATTACTAGAGGAAAGTTTCATGTTATATATAGTCAAATAAAATAAGATTTGAGTAACAATCTTGTATCTCATGTACTGTTATAACAATAGAGATAGGTATTGAGTTGTTTTCTCAGATATTTGCTATGTACAAAACTAATCTTTAATGAAATTAAGATATATTTATATGAAATCTTAGGAATCAACGTAGCTGGGCATGGTAGTACATATGTTTTATCCTGGCATTCATGAGGCAGAGGCAAGCAGATCTCTCTGAGTTCCATGCCAGCCTGGTTTATATAGTGAGTTCTAGGCCAGCTAGGATACATAGTGAGACTGCTATTCATGTCCTTTGCTTTCAGTTGAAGTCTGCAGAATTTCTATGGCACTTTCTATGACAAAGAAACTTGGTATAAAAATATTGAGATTTAAGTTCTTATCAAATTTCAATAATGTAGCAGTCATGTGATCATGGTAATTCATATGATCATTAGACTACAAAAAGAGAAGTTATTTTATTTACAGACAAATAACAGATTAAGGGGCTATTGCAAAGAAGTGATACATCATCAATACTCTAGTACATCATCAATTCAAGAGTCAATTTTCTGTCCAAGTGATGCTGGAGACTAAGTCCAGGGAGTTGTGCATGCTAGGCAACTCCACCACCTTCCTAGCTCAAGAATCTAAAGTTTCAGAGTTGCATTGCTGTCTACAGAACCTTTTTAATTCTTTTAAATTTACATATTGTAGAAGAGAATAAAGATAATCATTAAAACCATAAAAATGGATTTTGTAATGGGATTAATCAGCAAAGCATCAGCAGTTCTAAGTAATTGTTTTAAATCTGTACTAAAATTGATACACAGATCAGCAGTATTCTTGCACTCAGCAGGAAACCATCTAATTTTGTCATAATTTCAATAAACCTGAGCACAAAACTGCTTCCTTTAGTCCTTTGGTTTTCTTTATGTTGTATCTTAAAAATCAACTGGAACATTTCAAGTCCAAGTAATAGTTAAAAAGAAAGTTGCTTTTATCATCTTGTAATATGTGTAACTGATATTCTGATTCTTTTTTTTTTTTTTAAGATTTATTTGTATTTTATATGTATGAATGTTTGTCTGCTACTTCCACCGGGTATGTCCCTGGGATTGAATTTAGCTTGTCAGGTATGGCAACAAGGGTCTTTACCCACTGAGCCCAGTGTTTAAGGAGGCCAGAGGGGAACTTGGATCCCCTGGAGCTGGAATTACAGGAGGACTTTAGCCACCACAGGGGTGCTGGGAACCTAACCCGGCGCTCTGTAAGAACAGCAAGTACTCTCAACTCCTGAGCCATCTCTCCAATCCTGATAGTCTGATTTTGTTGTTGTTGTTGTTGTTTTTTTGAGGCAGGGTTTCACTATGTGGGTTTGGCTGCCCTGAAACTCACTCTGTAGACCAGGCTGGCCTCGAAATCACAGAGATCTGCCTGCCTCTGCCTTCTGAGAGCTGGGGATTAAAGGTGTACGGCACCCCTGCCTGCTGATACTCCGATGCTTAGCCTTGTATTTTATGTAGTCGTTGAAAACCAGTCATTTATCTTGTTACACTGTATAACGTGTATAGCATCTATTGTAATTGTACTTTGGTCAAAGGTGAATGGGCTTTCGGCAGTTCTAGACAAACTAAATCCAAATTCTCCTAACCATAGGGAAAACCCCATTCTTTGGGGCCTCCAAGATCAACGGCGGTGCCCACTAGGAGCTGGGACAGTGCCTGGGTGAACTCTGGGTCCTTCTCCCAGTGCTAAAATGCCCGTTGTGGCTCATCACAAGGAACTATTACTATTTCCTTGGGAGGGTTCTTGGGGAATTCTACTTGAGAAGACCCCCAATTGTGTATTTTTTTAATTATTATATTCATTTCATTTATTTTATGTGTGTGTGCCACAGCACATGTGGAGGTCAGAGGACAACTGGGGGAGTCAGTTTGCTCCTTCCACCTTGTGGGTCCTAATGTCAGGTTTAGGAACCAGTGCCTTTACCCACTGAGCAACCTCCCTGACCTGGTATATATATATATTAAATTCCCATGCTTGCTTTGGCAGTACATATACTGGAATTGGAACGATACACAAATTAGCATGGCCCCTGCGTACGACAAGTATGACAAGAAAACATATTTAAAAAAAAAAATCTCGACTATGTGATTGTGCCAGTTTACCCCAGGGAGCAGGCTTCGGAACATCCAGGCTGCCCCATTGGAGCCAGGCCCCTTTAAGGCCTTTCCTCGTCTCGGAGGCGGAACCGGAAGCGCGAGGACGCGGAGCCCAACATGGCGGCCGCCTGGCCCGCGGGTCGGGCTTCCCCAGCGGCGGGGCCTCCGGGCCTCCTCCGCACTCTGTGGCTCGTGACGGTCGCCGCGGGACATTGGGGGGCTGCTGCCTCTGGCGCCGTCGGCAGCGAGGAGACGCCCAAGTGTGAGGACCTCAGAGTGGGACAATATCCTCCGGAAAGCCGCCCCTCTCCGGAAGGCGCTCAGCAGGACCCGGGGCGGTGGGATGGGCACCGGGGCCTCTGCTGCGGCTTTAGTGACCAGTGGACCCCGGGAGGTGAGGAGGGCTGTGGGGACGGAGGGCCGAGCACCGTGTGCTCTCACCCTGGACCGACTAGTGGTTGGCACTTCCTTTTTTTCTCATGGACCGTGTGTTTTACCGGTGCGCTCGCTTATTCAAACACACACAATCACAGGCTTTGTCCAGATTCTAGAAATGCAAAAACTGATAGAAGCTCCCCTCAAAGTTTGCAGGCGTTGAGGAAGACGAATATTACTCGTGAGCCAGTGCATGTTTCTCGTTTGCCATTAACGTTACATACATCACCTCCAGCCAGCCTCAGATGGACTGCCAGGCAATTGACGGCTTCACTTTGTGATCTTAGACAAATTATTATTATATGTTTTAAAATAAGAGATCCTCTTAGATATTTTTAAATGTAATATTTGTGCTAATACTTTGTGAGAGTTTCATCCAATGGATTTTGAGTATATTCACAGCGACTTTTCAACCCTTAACTCCTTCCAGACCCTCTCACTCCCTCTTAACTTCGTCCCCCCCAAAAAACAAAACAAAACAACAACAACAAAAACCTACCCAAACCTAGGGAGTCAGATTTCTGCTGCTAGTATCCTCAGAGGTATGGGGCTGTCCCCTGAAGCCTGGTTGGCTTACCTGGGACCACACCCTTAAAACTATGGCTCTCTAACTTAGAAGCCATCAACTGGCAGTAGCTTCTCAGGGATGGGGGCTCTTAAATGGCAAATTATGTCTATTTTCTTATGAATAAAACATCTAGTGTCAGTGACACCCAACTTAAAGGGCATTTATATTAACTAGTATGACATTTGTGTTGTTATTTACAGATGGCAAATCTGAATTAGGACTAGGTGAATTGTCTTATTACAACAGAATTGAAATAGAGAAACAAGATGAAATGTGTGTTACACTCAAATCACTGTGAATGAACAGAACTTTAAGGTATTGACACAATTCCTCAAACGTTTGTATACAGATACTCAAACCTGCAGAAGCAAGAAAGAATAAGAAAAACGTTAAAATTAAGAAAACTCTATAACGTCTGTATACAAATTGAGGAGAGGCATCTATTAGATTTTCACAGACTACCTCATAATTTGCTAATCCCAACAGGAGTGGAGTTTCTGACATACTGAGTTTAGCATCGTCTTAGGAAAAACATGAGTTTTCTTATAAGAAGTAACTGAGCTAATTATGAACTGTTGAACCCTGGTAAGAAGGGACTGTGCCTGTAGAACTCTGAGATGGCGAAAACTGCACCTCATCTTAATGACCTAACTAAAGGATGAAATCTCCAGTAGTGATTTCGAAGTCCTAAATGAGGGTCAAGCTGTGACTAGACATCTTGTATGTACCATACCTACTCCATTGGAGTGTGAATCATAAAATCTTTAGACAATGAAACTTAAAAAACATTCTTATTGTTTTAGCTTCTATTTAGAGGGGTTTTCAGAAACTTAAAATCCTACTGAAGTCACTGACCACACAGAAAACAGCCAACTTCCTGCAGTCAGATGCAGAGTGTCCCAGGCTTAGAATCACGATACCTGGTTTTGCTGCCTATCATTTACATGACTGGATAAGCCAGTTTGAACCTCAGCTATGCTTTTTTGGCATGGGAATAACAAAGGGGGGTATCTTCCTCGCCTCTTTGTGTTATATGAAATTCAGTGTGAGTTAGTTGAACGCAGAGCTCTGGAAACTGATTTTTTTTTTTAAACTTAAAATAATTTGATAAAGATTTCTATTTATTTATTTATTTTGTTTTTTCAAGACAGGGTTTTCGTGTGTATCTCTGGCTATCCTGGAACTCACAGAGATCTACCTGCCTCTGCTTCTCATGAGCCCCCACCTTGGGGCAAGATTTTTAATTTGATTGTTGCTTTGTGTTTATTCCCTAATTGATGTTCTTTGAAGATGACATCATCTGCTAGAGCTTTTGATCAAAATTTGTTTTATATGACTTTTCTATAATAATTTAATTTTGAACTACTATCTAAGCAACACTAAAAGTATATTTAGGTTTGTTTTGTTTTGTTTTGAAACAAGGTCTCTCTCCATAGCCTTGGCTGTTCTTGAGCTCACAGAGATCCTCATGCCTTTGCCTCCCAAATGCTGGGATTAAAGGCATGCACCACTACCCTAGGTTTAAAAGTGCGTTTGTATCTGAATTTGTTGACGAGTACAAACTCAAAGTCTCTCTGTACATGTGAATCGACAGGAGTTATAAGACATTTAAAACATAATATTATATGCTAGAAATGTAATTCAAATTTCCTTAACTTTTTAAACATATATTTGTAAAGAACCAAAAATAAATGATGCTACACAAGAACCAGTTAACTGTACAAACTACACAGCTCATGGTAAGATTTTCAGAATCTCGTCTTTAAAGTACTTTGTAAGATTTTTACCTATTTCAAGGAGCAATGCATAACACCTAAGGGTAATTAATAAATGTGTTTTATGTTGTGTTAGATGTGATTGTTCAGTTTTGAGAACAGTTTAGATTTGGAAACTGATTAAAAATTGTGAACATTCAATTAATTGATTGGTTAATTAACTAATTTTGGTGCTTGGGGTTGAACTCAGGAGTCCTTGCATGCTCTTCCAGTGTTCTACCCAGTGCCACTCTTTTAAGTTAAAAAGCAATTTTTCTAAATGATATAAACTGGGATGTTTTCTATTATTTTATACTTATTTTAAAACTTTAGAATCCCCTTATAGAGCTCATGTGTTTTAATTTTTATTTAAGTTTATCTTTAACTGATACATGAATATATAACTATTGTACGTATTGTATGATGAAATGTTTTGAGGTGTGTGTGTGTGTGTGTGTGTGTGTGTGTGTGTGTGTGTGTGTGTGATACTTAACTCTTTAAATATTTCTAGTCTTTTACTTCCCAAGCTTTGTTACAGAAATAATAATTCTTTAGTCGGGGTAACTCTTTAAATATTTCTAGTCTTTTACTTCCCAAGCTTTGTTACAGAAATAATAATTCTTTAGTCGGGGTTTTGTTGTTGTCGTTTTTTAATTATATCTTTTTAAGACAAGGTCTCACTGTGTAAGCCTCAGACTCACAGAGATCTTCCTGCCTCTGTCTCCCCAGTGCTGGCATTAAAGGTATGCACTGCGGTATGCTACTCAAGGTAATGCTGCCGTAGTCACTGTTCTATTGTTGTGAAGAGACACCATGACCCAAGCAACTGTTATTGGGGCCTGCTTACAGTTTCAGAGCTTTCGTCCATTATCCTCATGGCAAGGAGCATGGCAGAGTACATGGCATTAGAGCAGTAGCAGAGAGCTTCATCCAGATCCACAGGCAGAGAGCAACACTTTGGGTCTAGCCTGGGCTTTTGAAACCTTCAATCCCACCCCCAGTGAGACTTCTTCCAACAAGACCACATCTAATCCTTTTCAAATAGTGTCATTCACTGATGACTAAGCATTCAAATATATGAGCCTATGGGGGGCATTGTTATTCAAAGTACCACAGGTGCCTAGCTAGTTAGGACTTTTAATGTTTCATTTTCTTATTTAAAATTTTTGAAAAATTTCATGTGTATGTGTCTGAGTATATGTATATGTACTCTGTGCATGCAGGAGGCTGTAGAAGTCAAAAGAGAGTATTGGATCCCCTAGAATTAGAGTTACCTATGGATGTAGGTGCTGGGAATATGCAATACACATATGTAGAGGTCAGGAGACCTTGCAGTAGTCAGTTCTGACCTTTTACCCTGTTCTCAGGTATCAAGTTCAGGGTGACAGGTTGGCAGCAAGTGTGCTTACTCACTGAGCTGTCTGGCCACCCTTGGACACGTGTTTTTAATTACTGGAAAAGAATTTGAAGCTGGATATGGCAGTACACACCTGTAACCCTAGCACCAGGGAGGGTGAGAAGGAAGATTATGATCTTGAGACCATCATGGTCTATATAGCGAATTTGATGCCAGCCTGGGTTCTATAGTGAGAGAGAGAGTTACAAGGGGCAGGAAGCTGTTCAATAAATTACACAGAACTGTACTACCCATATTATACACTTGAAACATGGACTTTAGTAAATCCTACATAGAAAAACAGTATAGTAAAGATTTTATAGCTGTATCACTTATCAAAATATATCAAAGAAGTGTTTGGATAATGGATAACACCTTATTCTAATGATTGAGGGGAGCCTCTCTCATTCTAAATATATGTAAAGCTAGGTGAAATTAATAGACTGCTTCCTGTCCTTGTCACTGTTCTATTGCTGCGAGGGGACACCATGACCATGGCAACTCTTATTAAGAAAACATTTAATTGGGAGTGTGCTTACAGTTTCAGAGGCTTAGTCCATTGTCATCATGACAGGGAGCATGGAGGCACACAGGCAGACATGGTGCTGGAGAAGAAGCTGAGAGTTCTACAGTGTGGTTGGCAGCAGGAAGAGTGAACTGGATCTAGTAGGGGATTTTGAAACCTCACAGCCTACCTCCAGCACTCCAGAGGCAGAGGCAGGTGGGTCTTTGAGTCTGAGCCAGCCTGGTCCGCAGAGCAAATTCCAAAACACCCAGGGCTACACAGAGAAACCCTATCTTAAAAAACAAAAACAACAAAAAAAAAAACCCAAAAAACGGAAAAGAGAGAAAAGAATCATGATTAGAATAAAAAATACTGTTTTGTCTCTTGAAGACCTGATTTTAGATAGTCTCAGACAGAGCTAACAAGGCTGTATAATAAGGAAATGTTTCCCACATATGTGAGTTTTCTGTTACTGTAATAAAATACTGAGATAACAAATTGAAAGGAAGAAAGGTTTATTTTTCTCATGGTTTCTGAAGTATCAATCCATGCCTAGCTGACTCCATTGCTTTTAGGTTTGTGGTAAGACCAAAACACTATGATGGAAAGGCTTGCTAGAGGAAAATTGCTCATATTTTGGCAGCCAGGAATCAAAGAAAGGACAGAGTGTAGAGGAGGATAGTCAAAACCATGCCTAGTGACCTATGGCCTCCACCAGGCCCCACCCCTTGGGGCCTATCAGAAGTCTGACATTGAGCTTTACAGTAAACTGTTGGACTTTGCTTTTGCTTAGATTTGATTGTGACTATACCCTGATTCTTCCCTCTTGGAGTAAAAGTAACTTACGTTTGATTTTACAGGGACTTACAGTTAAGATATTTGGGGTATTTTAGATATACTATGGTTATTTTAGAGACCGAATATTTGACATAAGCTAGAGTCATTTTAGAAGAGGGAATCTCAGTTGAGAAAATGCCCCCACCAGACTGGCCTGTGGTAGGTTTTCTTGATTGATGATGGATGTGGGAAGGCCCAGTTCTCTATGGGCCATGCAGAGTAAGCAAGCCATGAGGAACCACAGTAAGCAGCACTCCTCCATGGTTTCTGCATCAGTTCCTCCCTCCAGGTTGCTGCCCTGCTTTAGTTCCTGCCCTGACTTCCCTCAGTGGTGGACTGTGCTGTGGAACTGCAAGCTGAAATAAACCCTTTCCTCCCCAGGTTGCTTTGGTGTTTTATCATAATAGACAATGTATGCGTAAGTGCAGGTGTGCACATATGTGGAAGTCATAGGGCAGTTTTGTAGCATTGGTCCTAACCTTCCATCTTTATGTGGGCTCTTGAGGCTCGGAATCTGAAATCGAAATCAGAGTGTTTACAGAGCCCTGCTCCTCTCAGGCTTTAGAGCACGATCCTTCCATATTTCTGATGGCAGCCAGTCTGGTAGTTTGAATGAAAATGGCTCCCAAAGGAATTGGCACTATTAGGAGGTGTGGCCTTGTTGGAGTGGGTGTGGTCTTGTTGGAGGAAGCTGTCACTGTGAAGGCGGGCTTTGTAGTCTCATATATGCTCAACTCACACCCAGTGAGACAGACCACTTCTGTTGTCTAAAAGATGTAGTACTCTCAGCTACTTCTCCAGCACCATGTCTGCCTGCATGATGATAATAGACTGAACCTCTGAACGTAAGTGAGCCACCCCAGTTAAATGTTTTCCTTTGTAAGAGTTGCCGTGGTCATGTGTCTCTTCACAGCAATGGGAGTCCTAAGTCAGCCAGTGATTCTTGTTATTCCTTGTCTAGCAATTGTATCAACACAATCTTTGCCTCCATCTTCACACAGCTTTTTCCCTGTGTGCCTTCACATCCTCCCTTCATGTGTCCAGTTTTTGTTTTTTTTTTCTTGTTTTGTTTTGTTTTTGAGACAGGATCTTAATATGTAGCCTTGCCTAGCCTAGACCTCACCATGTAGTCTAGACTGGTCTTGAATTCAGAGAGATCCACCTGCCTCTGCCTCCCCAGTGCTGGGATTAAAGATGTGTGCCACCATGCCTGGCCATTTTCCTTTTTTATATAAAAGGTTAGTACCTACTCTAATAATGTCATCTTAAATCTGCTAAGAGCCTATTTCCAAATAAGGTCCCATTTTTAAGTTGAATGAATGCCTGCATGCTTTAGGCCCCAAATTCAATCCTTTGTAACAAGTACACATGCACACAGATGTTGAAGAAGAAAATGTTTCTTAAGCTAGGCATGGTATCACATGTCTTTGACCCCAGCTCTTGGGACTGGGAAGTGAGGAAATGAAGGACTTCAAGATAAACTTGGCCACATACAGGTAGTTTGAGGCCACTCTGAGCTTCATGAGACCTGGTCTCAAACAAACAAACAAATGTATTGAGTACCTACTATATGCTATATACTTTATGGTACATAGTTTTATGTATTTAACCACAATGGTGCTATGATGTAGGTGATCTTAGTGTTATTTTTACCTGCAAGGAATCCAAGAACTGAAAGAGACAAAAATAACCCACATAAGGTCTTCCTTACTTCAAAGTTCTTCTGTATACCGTGAGGCTGTAAAAGTTTTAGGACAGTGTCTGCCTGTCCACAAAGTAACATCTGTACTATTTGTTTGTATTATGTCTTGGGTTGTGAGTGTGGCTTGATATTGCTAAATGCTGAAATAACATTATATCAAGACCTAGAAGGAGTCAAGATAGAAATATATTTATGGAAGCTGTTGTCAACGGTACGGTAGTATCCTCAGTTTCTTGCCTTGTTGCTGTGTCAAAATGCCTGATAAAAATAGATAAAGGAAGGGGTTGTTTTCCCTCCCAGTGTCAGGAGACACAGTCCACGGGGGCAGGAATGCTCAGATGGCAGGAGCAGGAGGCAGCGGATTGCGTTATGTCCGTAGTGAGGAAGCAGCAATGAATGCTGGTATCAGTTCACTTTTCCCTTTGTATTTTAATCTACAGTCTCAGCCTAAGGAATGGTATTGCCCCCATTTAGGATGGGTCTTTCCTAATGACGTTAGCTTTAATCCATAGAATTCCTCAGATATGCACAGAGGTTTGGTTCTATGGTGGTTATATCCCCATCCAGTTGTCAGTCAAGATTAGTCATCACAAATAATTAATATAAGCTGGAGAGATAAACCATAGATTATGTTACAGTGGCTTGATAATTACCAACAAAAATTCAAGTATTTATCTTAGAGGTGAAATTTAAAAAAAAAAACCGGTAATATTTTTCAGTTCTTCCTTTGTCATCAGAGGCAAGAAACTGAACTAGATGGGCCATGCACACATCTAAAACAGTATGGCGATATTTATATTATTGTATGAAGAGACTGCTATTATTTATCTTCCATATAAGTGCATTTAATAGATATAATACAATTCTTTAACTTTCAGTCTAAATTAAAGCCTTCTGTCACATGTTACATGGGAGATAGTTTCTTATAATGTTATAGGTTCTTTTGTGCTTTGCCAATCTTGGGGGGAAAAATTCACTTTTTCTGTTTTTAGTTCAGTGTTTTCCAGCACCCAACATAATTTGTAAGGATTACAGCGGTAATGAGACACATTTTACTGGAAATGAAGTTGGTTTTCTCAAGCCCATATCTTGCCGGAATGTGTAAGTACATTACTGAAAATTAAAATGTTGTATCTTGATTTGGTGGAGTGAAAAATAAAAGAGACATGTTAAGGGAAGTTCTGCAAATATGATTCATATCTTCTTGCTTATGTTGACAACCTTCTATTTTAGTTTATAAGTACAATTCACCAGCCAGGAGCTGGGTTAACTTGTGAGATAGTAAAGGATTGAAGTTGACTCAGGCCTTGTTAAGTGAGTTTATGCCATCAAGTAAGTAAGTTATGGATAAGTTCTGTTTTCAGAATTGGAGCACAAATAGGCATTTACTTATTGTAACAGAAAAGCAGTATTGTTAATTGTTTGTGCACTGTGTTAGGTACTTTTCTCACTGCTGTGACAAAGTGCTAGACAAAGGCAACTTCCACAAGGATCTGTTTTAGCTGACAGGCTAAAGGGAACAGGTCAGTCTTGCAGGGGTGCCACAGTGGCAGGAACTGGAGGCAGCTGGTCTCATATGTCCATAGTCAGGAAGCAGAGAGAGGTGAATGCTGGGCTCAGTTTACCTTCTTTTTATTCAGTCCAGGACCCCAGCCCATGGAATGTGCTGTCCACATTTAGGGTATGTTTTTATACCCCAACCCAGCCTAGAAACTCCTTGCCAGAGATTTGTCCCTAGGTAATTCTATATCTTGTCAAGTTGACAGTATTAGCCATCACACACTGGTTTTACTTTCTGTAGCTGGAGAATTTCTCTCCAGGTCCCACCAAGCCCCGCAGTCCCACAACCCACGTATAAAATAATCACTCAGACGCTTATATTACTTATAAACTGTATGGCCATGGCAGGCTTCCTGTTATCTACCTTTTTTATCTTAAATTAACCCATTTCTATTAATCTATAAGTTGCCACGTGGCTCGTGGCTTACCGGTACCTTACATCTTGCTTGTCATTGCGGTGGCTGGCAGGTCTCTCTCTCTCTCAGCCTTCCACTTCCCAGAATTCTCCTCTCTCCTTGTCCTGCCTATACTTCCTGCCTGGCCACTGGCCAATTAGTGTTTTATTTATATGGAGCGATATCCTCAGCAACTTTCTGTAGCAGATGAATAGTAACATTAGGCAGACAGAATTCAGAAGCTGGATGAATGTGGGATAGTAAAGGAATGGTTTCTATTTAGAGAATGTTTTATTTTCTTCCTATTAGAAAGCTTGCATTCACTTTTTCTGCCATAAACTAAAGACATGATTTACTTTTCCCACCTTCTTTCATTCCTGGTATCATATTTATGTATTAGAACTGTAAATAGTTGCATTTTATTTGATGGTACATATTTGCAGTCATGTTAAGAAATAGCTAATGTTTGGATTTTTTTTTACAACTTTTTCCAGAATCCTTAGAAAGGATTAGCAAAATAAAAATAGTTGAAAGGAATTATTTCCTAGCATGTAGGTATTATTTATTCAATTTTAAATTATAGATTGGTATTTCTACCTTGCACATTCTGAATGTCAGAACAGATAATATATTAAGTGCTGGTATGAGAAAAAAATGATGGCTGTTAATACAACTAACAAACTCATCTGTTGAGAATCCCAGCTTGCTCAGGTTGGCTCTTATAATTATTGCCTGTCATGGTATCTATGCTTTGTTACTTAATTTCCAAGCTAGTCTGAATTTTCTTACAGTGTCTCAGGGTAAATTAGGCTGAGAAAGACTGAGATGTGCTAAATAGGTTACAAGGCATTGATGTCAGTTTTGATAATGAATATAATCATTAGGGAAAATAGACACTCCAAGTCTCCTAGCCAGTTTATTCCTTTCATTGTCAGATCAACAGATCCCAATTAATTTTTTTTTGTAAGAATTGAATCACAACATGAGATTCCAGTAGTGGATAGCTTTAGTGTAAAAGTTACACACTTAGCATGTCCTGCTATGTCACATTTCCTTTATCAGGATGCACTGTATGTGTGCAGCAGAAGGTCAGCTGTGAATAGACTCACTAGCAAACTATTTGCTGAGTATTCCATTTCCATTGACATGGTTTTTTTTTTCTACTCTTGCTAGTGTATTTTTGAAAATATGTAATATTAATACTCAATTAAACTCCATTTCAGTATTACAGACATAGACACTCTGTAATGTAGTCTCCAGAAACTGGAGTTTGGTAACGACAATGAGTTATTTTTTATTCATGATGTGATCTAGTTTGGTTGCCTTAGAGTTCTGGGTTATGATATGAGCAAGTGCTGGTGGTTTTACACAGCCATGTAGGGCCTGGCTTCTCCATGGCTTTGCTTCCTCTAGAGTCCTTTTCATTCAGACAATAGATGAGAGAGGAGAGGGAACCCTTTGCAAGTATATTTTAAGGATGAAATCCAGAAATAGCACTTACTTCAGCCTTCTTTCCGTTGACCAAAACACAATTATGGCTGCACCCAGTTGCAAGGCCAGCTAGGAAATGTAGTTCAGCTGATGTGAAAATTAGAAATGGTTTGGTGAATGTCTAGGCAGTCTCTGCCCTACCAGGTTTTTCTTCAGCATGATTTACATACATAGCTAATTGCTTTTGTATTTCATTCCCTTTACCCATTAAACTTCAAAATAATTGTTTCTATAGTACTTTCTCATCAACTATCAAACATTCTGTGTAGCACCATACTAGAATTTACCAGCAGTCCTTCTCTATCAAATACTATTTATACTCCACATTAAAATCAACTCTCCAACATTGGCTATTTCCTTCTTTTAAAGATGCTTTCTTTTCTTGGTTTCTTATATAAACTCAAATAAGAATCTTTTTATTACTATGTTTTAGCTTCTATTTCTTTTTGAGATTTATTCAATTTTTATCTCTCCCCAATGTGTGTGTGTGTGTGTGTGTGTGTGTGTGTGTGTGTGTATGTGTGTGTATGTGTTACACAGTAGTGTATGCCCTAGATTAGGCTCAGGCTTTTTGAGAGAGTCCCTGTTTTTGCCTTTGATCTAGCCACCCTTTACATGTGATCATCTTTATTATGGTACCTAAAACAGTACATGATGATGTCTTTCCCCTCTGATTTTTGGCACAGTGAATGGCACCTATTCTCCCCCGTTTTTTAAGTATAGACATTGTTGCATTACTTGGTGGGCAGAGGTAGGAGGATCATAAGTTTGAGGCTAGCCTGGACTATGTGATGAGACCCTATCTCAACAAAATAAAACAAAACAAACAAACAAACAAACAGAAAATAGAAAACAGAAAATCCAACCAGAACTTTAGAGTCATTCTCTCATTTCCTTTAACCTCCATATGAAGTCTGCTTGCTTCTGCTTTCTTAGTGTCTATGTGTTTTCTTCACTTCTTTCTTTTGGTCTCATAGTCACTGTGTAGCCAAGGTTGATCTTTGGATCTTTTTTTTTTTTTTTTTTTTTTTTTTGATCTTTGGATCTTGATCCCCTTGCTTCCATCTTCCAAATGCTGGGATTATAGCCATGTACCACCATGTCCATCCTCAATCTCTTGATGCTCAGTATTTCCTGTATGTTTATAACTTAACTGTCTAATTTCTGTCTGTATCTGAGACTTATTTCCATAAATCCACGCTGTAGTCACTTTTTCTCGTCAGGCTTTCTTTGTACTGCCAGCCCCACTTATTATTATGAAAGATTGGCCTTTAGTTTAGGCTTATTCCTAACTAGCTTTTATAACATAAATTAACCTGTTCCTATTCATCTGTGTTCTGCCACGTGGCTTTTTACCTCTTCTCCATTCTTTTTACCTCTCTCCTTCCCCGGTGGCATCGCCTATGTTCCTAGATTCTAACCTGAGTTCCTCTCTCTCCCTGAAGGCCTGCCTAGCTATTGGCCATTCAGCTCTTTATTAAACCATTGAAAAGGTGCCTTAGGCAGAGACACATCTTTACAGTGTGCAAAAAGATTATCCCCCAACACCACACTTGTAATGTTCAGCTGATTTTTTATTCAACACTGTTTGGGTATCTTATGGACACCTCACCCTCACATATCCAAACTCAATTTTGATTTCTGTTTGAAGAACCATCCATCTGCATTCTTTCCCAACCCCTTCAACTTTTTAATGCTTACGATAAAATTTGGAGTGCTGTTATTATTTCTTTCTTTCCTTTCTTTTTCCTCTTCATACCCTAAATTTAACAGATAAGAAAATTGAACATACTTTCAAACACATCCAAGAATCTGATGATTCTCAGCATCTCTTTTCTATTACTCAGTCAAGCCATTATTAATTCTCACCTGAGTATTGAAAAGCATTTAAACATTTTGTCCTTGTGCTCAAAAATAAATTTGAGTTTGTTAGCAGATATTCAGCCCTCAATTCCTATTAACAGAAGAACGTATATTTCCCATACCATTGTTTTTGGGCTTGGCTGTATTGGTTAATTTGGCTTAAGGTTAATAGGCAAGTAACATGTAGAGGCTTAAGTGTGTTTGTGAAATTCAGTTTTCCTTTTGTATTTTGATGAGATAATCCTGAAGAGAACTTGCCTCAGGTGTCTGCCACATGTTCAGCTTGAACCTTAGAAGTCTCAGTTTCAGCTTGAGACAGGAAGTGAATCTGTAGCCTGTATTCAAGTTCAGGGCACCTCAGCCCAGATGCTGTCTGCTGAACCACGCAGTCTGCCATGTAGAATGGGAGAATGATCACTTATTGCTATAGGTCATTGGGTTTGGGGGTTTGTTTTTTGAATGCTTGTGACATTAGTTGACAAATACTCCGTGACAATCTGTTCTTAGCATAACAACCACAGTATATGAAAGTGTAAACCAGATCGTATCACGGCTTAAAATCCTGTGATAGCTTCCTGGTTTTCTCAGAGTGAGTGTTATGGTGGTACATGGATTCTCAGCCTCCTAGCCCTGCTCCCTCCATCGCTCACTGGTCTGCTCTTCTCTCTCCCTAAATCTGCTTCTACTCAGCTGGCCTTAGTCCACCCCCATCCATGACAGAGAACTGCCTTGCAGCAGCTGCTGCTTCCTTCAGGGACTGACATGGCTTAGCTGATCCTTAGGGCTTTCCTCACATAGCACTGTCCTGTCATTAAGTAGGCCCCAGCATTCTGGACGTTCTGTATACCCTGGAATTCTGAATTCAGTAAACATCTGCTCCACCTTTTTTTGTTTCCTAATATGTGTAACTTTCTAATAAACTGTATAATTAGATTTTTAAATATGTTTGGGTTTTTGTTTCCTGCCACTGAGGGACAGGGAGTCTATGTTGCTTTTATTTATTAATATATACCATAAGCTTAGAATAGTGTTAGATACAAAACCTCCAAAAGACAAATGAGTGAATGAATGAGTGAGCCACTAAACAAATAGGTAATAACGCACAGATCTGTTTTCTAAAATGCTCACATGTTGGCAATACATGGCTGTGACACTCAGGTTTTAATTCTCTGCAGAAATGGCTACTCGTACAAAGTGGCAGTTGCATTATCTCTGTTTTTGGGTTGGCTGGGAGCAGATCGATTTTACCTCGGATACCCTGCCTTAGGTGAGTATGCTTCATTCAAAAACGAAAGAAAGAAAATCCTTGTGAAACTTGTTTAGAGTTTTTGTTGAATGAATATATGCCTATGATTTAGATCTCTCCATGTACAAGATTCATGTGAGTTGAATGGGTACATTTTTCTCTGAGTTGAGAGTGTTCATTTCTGCAGTTTAGCTAAAGCAGGCAATATTGGCCTTTCTAGTGCATTCACCTTTTGGAAAACATATTCGAGGGTGAAGGCTCGTCACTTGACTGGAACTGTTGTGCTGTGCTAGGCACGCAGTGGCTGTACAGTATGTTCACGAGTGTGTCTTCTTTCCAAAAGAGTGTCATTTGCCAGAGTCCTTGTCACTGTTGCCCTAGAATAGAAACAACTGCTCTCAGGACAGAGTGGTGTTTGGTGATCACCATGAGCTGGGATGAGAGTCTGACCCCCTCCATCCCTCCATCCTAACTATATATTTCCCTTTTGCCATGGTTTTACTAATGCATTTATGTTTGACCTTAAGTTTTGTTAAACTTTCGTATGCTTACCTGTATTTAAGACTTATAACTCTATGTTTATCACCCTCTTTAAATCCTCTTCAGCCTAGGGAAATTCACCAGAGAGGTTAAGGGATTTACTGAGCCAAGAGGCTTTGCTGTATTCTGCGACGTATTTGTTATAATCTTTCTTTTATAGATAAGGAAATTGTCATGAGATTATGAGATGGTATCCAAGGACATTTAGCTTAATAGGAACCCAAATTTTCTGTCTTTGGAGATCATGCTTTACTTACTATAGGATTCTACTTGCATATTGAGCAAATGTAAAGTTTGAATGCTCGGCTTCCCAACCGGCAACCCTAGTCTTTCCATGTAACTACGCACCAGAGAGCAAAGAGGAGTCTTCCATGTGGGGTTGGTGCGAGGTATATTTCTGTTACTCGTATCTGAAACTAAATGTTATAGTACATAAATAAAAGTCAGTGTTGACTTAGTGAACAAAGAAAATGAAGCTGGGCATGGTGGTACACACCTTTTTTCTCGGCAACTGGGAGGCAGAGGCAAGTGGATCTCTGTGAGTTTAAGGTCAGCCTGGTCTATATAATGAGTTCTTGGATAGCCAGGGCTACATAGAGAGACTTTGTCTGAAGAAAAAAACAAACAAACAAAGAAAATAGCTACAGGTTGGCAAGATGGCTTACCAGGTAAAGGAGCTTGCTACCAGGCCTAACCAACTGAATTCAATCCTTGGACCCACATGGTGGAAGGACAAGTTACCCTCATGTTTTTTTCTGACCTCCGCACACAGGTCATGGCATGTGTATCCCCCCAACTCCCACAAGTAAATAAAATGTACTAAAAGAAAAAAATAGCTACATAAAAAGTATGGAAGGAAAGATGAAGATTACAGTGTATATTTTTGTCTTAATTAGGGTTACTATTGCTATGATGAAACACTGTGACCAAATTAACTTGGGGAGGAAATAATTTGGCTTAGGCTTCCACATCACTGTTCATCATTAAAGCCAGGACGGGAACTCAAGCAAGGCAGGAACCTGGAGGCAGGAGCTGATGCAGATGCTGTAGAGGAATGCTGCTTACTGGCTCTCTCAGCCTGCTTTCTTATAGCACCCAGGACCACCAGCCCAGGGATGGCCCCACCCACCATGGGCTGGACCCTCCCACATCAATTATTAATTAAAAGGATTGCCCTATAGGCTTGCCTGTAGCACCATCTTGTAGAGGCATTTTCTCTTTCTTTTCTTTTCTTTTTTTTTTTTTTTTTTGGTGTGTGTTTTGAGACAGGTTTCTCTATGTAGCCCTGGCTGTCCTGGAACTCACTATGCAGTCTAGGCTGACCTTGAACCACCTGTGCCTCCCCGAGTGTTGGGATAAAAGGTTGTACCACCATGCTTGGCTATTTAAAGCATTTTTAGCATTACATTTTTCTAGACATTTACATTTATTTATTTTGTGTCTGTTTGTGTGTATATACATGTATGTTGTGTCACCCACGTGCCATAGTACATGTATGATATCTCCAAATTTTCACTAAAATGCTAATGTCAGCAGCCATGTTTCCACAACATACCTGCAGGAATTACTTTATGAAATACTGGATACAATGACTGAGATCTTAGGAACTGGGATAGGAGATTCATGCATTTATTTAACAGATAGTAACCATCTACTAGGTTCCAGCAATGCCATAGGCACTTAGGATGAAGACGTAAACAAGACACACAGAAACCCTGTCATAACCGAACTTCCAGCAGACAGGTAGTAAAAAGGTAGATAGGAAGTGCTTGGGAGAAAACTAAAAGCAATGTTTCTTTACTTTTTGGATTTTTAATGGCTGTTACTAAATTACTGCCGGGTGCTACCCCAATGCATACAGTATTCTGCCCTGTATCCAGCCCTAAGAAGAAACCAGCTCTTGTACATTTATGTGCCTGCAGCTTTGTGTTTTGAGAGGTGATCTCATCTACTCTTAACAATTTTGAGTTGATTATCTGTGTAGCTGTATGTGGAGCAGTTATTTTAAAAACATCGTTTTATTTTATTATTTTATTTATTTTACATGTATTTATTTGGCGGAATTACAGATATTTGAGTTACTAGTCAAATTTTGGATGTTTTGTTTTGTTTTTCAACACAAGGTTTTTCTGTGTAGTCCTGGCTGTCCTGGAACTCACCAGGACAGCCTGGTGACCAGGCTGAACTCACGAAGATCCTGCTGCCTCTGCCTCCTGAGTGCTGAGGTCAAAGGTATGTGCACTATTGCCTGGCCAGATTTTGGAATTTTACAAGATTAGTATTTTTCTTGAACATTTTTGTGGCTTGACAGTATAGATTTGAACTTTCTGCTCTGCTCAGTTAAACTTGTATCACATAATATATTTTGTCTGTTCAGATCAATAAAGGGTTTGCTACTAAAAGGTACTGTGCAGCTCGGGGGTGCTGAGGGTCTGTTGTTTGTGTTGCTGCAACCCCTGTGCCTGCTGGACAGACATACAGAACTCTACCCCAGGCCTGGATGTGGGTAGATGGAAACACTTTTTTTAAGTTTTGTAGAGTATATTTTTTTTATTTATTTACTATTTTTGTTGTTGTTATATTAGTTACTAAACTATTTTGTATATGAGGTTCCTTTAAAACATTCTTGTATTTTTAGGTGAAGATTGGATTTTTTTAAGATTCTACTTTTTATCATACTGTAGAATTTATAGACTATATAATAGCTTGGTAGAAAGCTAGAAACATTTTAAGTATTTACAAGACTTTCTGTATTGTGAATTACTTTCCTTTGTGCTTTCCTAGGCTTGCTAAAATTTTGCACCGTAGGATTTTGTGGAATTGGGAGCCTAATTGATTTCGTTCTCATTTCAATGCAGGTAAGTTAGTTTCAGTCTGGAACGTAAACTACAGTCCACATGGGAGTTTGGTGGTCCTCTCCACATATGTGATACTTCAGATACATTAGGGAACAAAGGGGAATGCTTTACAACTTGGCTGCAGATGCTGGGCCTGAGGGATCTGGTTGCAGTTTCAGTAAATATTTCTCAAACTGTAGCTCTAAAGCTATAGGATACTTATTTCAAAAAGGACTGCATGTTCAAAGGTGACTGTAGATATGGGTTCAAGTGAGTAGAGATTTCTTTACTGGAGAATTTCCATAAATCTTTATAATTTTAATAATATATTTTGTAATGAGTCTCTAAGGCAGGTTACAATTATATCTCCGTCTTAGAATTTATTTGCCTGACAGTCCTGATCCCCTTGTCAATTACCAGAATAGGATGCATTGATAGGACTCTGGCACATATATGAACATTCAGGAGACAGAAGTAAGATTTTCTTTCGAAGTGCATAGGCACTTTCTACAAATTGCACTCTGTGCAAATGACAGAAATTGTAATCTAGCTAACTTGCAGGATAAACAAAGGAATGTGTGTGTACTCCACATGGTTTCTAGTAGTGGATAGCCTCAAGCAAGACCAAATCCATACAGATTTTGTGTTCTCTACTCGAGATTTCTTCCTGTTTCTCTGTGACAGCCTCACCTTCTCATGCTACAGTGGGTTTGGTGACTGGCATAGTTTATGAGATGCTGTCCTTAAGCACTTCAAAGTGCCACCATATGTTCTCTGTTAAATACTAAACTTCTTGTGAATGCTCACGAAGCTTCTTACGTTAGAGGCAAGGATGAATCTTGCCGAGCAGCACTGGGGCAAGCATTTCTAGAGCACCTAGTGTCCTCAGTGAGTGTCAGTGTGCCTTTAAATCATGTTTTGCTCTGCTCTCATTCAACACTGCCTCTCTTCAGTTCTGGCTGCTTGGTGTTACTGTCAATGCTCTAAAAGCCAGTTACTCTGAGTGATTTTGACTCTGTACTGTGAGGAGGGGGCAGCTTGTGGATAAATGAGATACAAGAAAATAGTTGTTGTTGTTGTTGTTGGTGGTGGTGGTGGTTTTCCATGCAGGGGTTCTCTGAGTTCTAGCACTGGCCATTCTGGAATTCGCTTGGTAGACCAGGCTGGCCTCGAACTCAAAGATCCACCTGCCTCTGCCTCTTAAGTGCTAGGATTAAAGGTGTGCACCACCACTGCCCAGCAAATATTTGGTTTTAAAGTGGAACTTTTCCTGCCTTTACACACAAGCCACAAGCCTAGCCAGATAGCCTGTCGAACCGTGGAACAGGTATAGGCAGGAAGAGCCAAAGGCACCTATGCACATAGGTGTTAGAATGGACTTCTCATTTTAAATGATGATGCAGCAAAGTCATGTTCTATTGGTATTGTTCAAATTAAGATATCCAAAATTTAATACACCTTGTTTGTTTGTTTTTATTTTGAGATAGAGTATCACATAGCATAGGCTAGCCTTGAACTCCTGATCTTCCTGCCTCTACCTCTAGAGCAATGGTAGTTTTTTGTTTCTTTTCTTTTCTTTTCTTTTTTTTTGAAGAGAAAAATATTTTGATTGTATTGAAACCTCTTCCATTTGTAAGTAATCAGAGAATTTCAAATCAGCGTCACTAATGTATACTCTGGCAAACCTGTGAGACAGAATAGTTACAGATCCAAACAAGTAGAAAAGCTAGAAGTAGTAGCTTAGTAAGCCATGTTTGTCTCCCTTTAGGACCTTAGTGTATTGGACTGCTAGAACCAAGCACCTTAGAATAGGTCATTTCTTTTATTATTTTATCTGTTGATGTTTTGTTTTGTATTGTGTGTATGCGTGGGCATGGCCTTCAGAGGACAACTTCATGTTGTTGTTCTGTATTGTGTGTATGTGTGGGCATGGTCTTCAGAGGACAACTTCATGTTCTGTATTGTGTGTATGTGTGGGCATGGCCTTCAGAGGACAACTTCATGTTCTTTATTGTGTGTATGTGTAGGCATGGCCTTCAGAGGACAACTTCATGTTGTTGTTCTGTATTGTATGTATGTGTGGGCATGGTCTTCAGAGGACAACTTCATGTTCTGTATTGTGTGTATGTGTGGGCATGGTCTTCAGAGGACAACTTCATGTTCTGTATTGTGTGTATGTGTGGGCATGGCCTTCAGGGGACAACTTCATGTAGTCAGTTCTCGCCTTCTACCTTTACATTGACTCTAGAGATCAAACTCAGGTCTCCAGGCAAGTACTTGACCTGCTTGCTGGGCCATCTTGCTGGCCCTTTTTGGTGTTTTGTTTTGTTGGAGATTGAGTCTTCTTGAATAACCCCTATAGGCCTGGAACAGCCCAGTTATGTCAATGTCCCCACCTCTTAAATCCAACACATTGGGGATTAAACTTGAGGGACACATTCATACTGTAATAGGTCCTTACGTAAAATTTCAAAGTTCATAGGGTTATGAGGACCAATGAATAAAAATGAAAGCTGATATGATAAATTGCAGAGTGGGCAAGATAGCCCACCAGGTAAAAGCACTTGCTATTAAGCTTGAGACCTGTCTTCAATTCCTGGAACCCATGTAAAGGTGGAAGGAGAGAACCAACTTCTACAAGTTATCTTCTGATTTCTTCACATGTGCCATGGCATGTGCACCCACACCTGCCACCTAGCCCTACCCACACAAAATAAGTATAATTAAGAATAATAAATAAATTCTCTGCAGTAGGTGTGGTGCTGTCATATAGACAGGTTTAGTGAGCAACAGGATAATATGGTTGAGTCCTTGCCCTAGGTCCTTGGACTTTACAGTCCTAACTATCCCAAGAGAGGTTTGATAGTAGATTCTACTTTTTAACAGAAATATTTCCTTAGGAACCAAGGCTTTAAATGAAAAGAGCTTTATTTTTGAGCCAGCTCTGGTGGCTCATGCCTGTAGTCTGGGCACTTGGCAGATTGAGGCAAGAGTTCTGAAGCCAGCTACACAGTAAGTTCAGGACAGTTTCTCTCCAAACAAACAAACAATATTGATTTCATTTTGAATAATTTTTTTTCCACTTTGCTAAAATGTTGAAGATCCTAGACTTTTCAGTTTATCTTAGAACATAATTGATGTCAGAGCCTTGGGCTAACTGTGGAGAAAGGCAGCCTGTTCTGAGAAAAACCCTGCATACTCCTCGGCCTTTGACATGTGTGCCACTGACTGAAGGAGAACTAAATGTACTCCCTTCTGATCTGCCAGTGCTGGAGCCTTGACAGCTTACTCAGTGGATGCTTGGTGTGGGCAGCAGTACAGAAAAGCACAAGACTGATAAGTATCAAGTCTATCCACAGGTTCTCACATGATTCATTTAACCCTAGGGTTATTTATTGGGGGAAATAAATTGGCAAACTAAGGTGACTTATTAGTTTGTGTTGTTTCTGCTCTGAGTTAATTAGGTAGATTTCAGTTCACTTACCCTGTGGGGGCATTTAGTGACTTAATAACAAATGTTTAAAGCTGGTCTGACCAATCTCTAAGCTGTGTTTTCCTCAGGAGACATCATGGTGAGTGTTACTACATAAAGAATAATATTTATATTAGTCATTTAGATTACAATGATCAGTTGTTAAAAGCAAATGAAGTCAAATGGTCCAAATCTATAAATTCTGGTACTTGAGTAGGCATTCTGATGCTAGTTTAATGTGATCCTGGTAAGATGGTTTTCATGCCCTTATATAAAAAATAAACATGCAGAGAAGTCAATATGGACACAGTGGAATTCAATTTTTAGGAGATAGAGACGTGCTTGTCTGGGGCATTGGGATGGACATGGCTGCATCATTGTTGTCTTATAGTCGACAGCTAAGTCAGTTGCTTTCTCACTAGCTTGATAGCTCCCTGGGAGATGATTTGATCTGGTCAGCATTTTGTCCAGTCAGTATTAATATTTGCTAAGGGAGACCAGCTCCCTCTTATTCTTCCATGTTACTCTTTTTTGTTTGTTTGTTTTGTTTTGTTTTTTGAGACAGGGTTTCTCTGTGCAGCTTTGTGCCTTTCCTGGAACTAACTTTGTAGCCCAGGCTGGCCTCAAACTCACAGAGATCCGCCTGGCTCTGCCTCCCAAGTGCTAGGATTAAAGACTTGCGCCACCACCGCCTGGCTCCATGTTACTCTTGAGCAGGAGGAAATGAGAAATATTAGCTAGAAGGAGAAACCTAGATTAGAGGAAAGACAGAAACACAGGATAGCCTTGGGAGGGCCTGGGTTCAAACCCACCAGCCCAGAACTTTATTCCAAAGGGCTATTTATGACAGTGCCAAAGGGAGGAGCAAAGACCCCCCCCCCTTGCCCAATACAGCCAAGTGTAGACCCTTCCAATCACCTGAAACTCAGGCCTGTAGTCCAATCATCCTCTTTATGCAGACCTGCTGGATAAAGCCACTAGGAAACCCAAATGGGCTCCAACAATTTGCATTCTTTCTATGGAGAAAGTTAGAAGTAGAACAGAAAGGTATGTTGGCTCATGACTGTAATCTGAGCACTCATGGGTGAAATGATCTTGAGTTGAAGGTTAACCAGGGCTACTGCATGTATCCCAGAATAGCCTGAACTGCACAGTGAAACAGCATTTCAACATAAACAAATAACAAAGCCCAAGTTGTGTGAATCAGCAAACTTGTTTAGTCCTAGCACAGAGGAAACCCTGTGTCAAAAAAAACAAAAACAACAACAAACAAACAAACAAACACAGAGAAGTGCTGGTTTTAAAAGGATACAATAGGCTAAATCAAGAGTTAACAGACTGGCCAGGCAGTGGTGGCGCACGCCTTTAATCCCAGCACTCGGGAGGCGGAGCCAGGCGGATCTCTGTGAGTTTGAGGCCAGCCTGGGCTACCAAGTGAGTTCCAGGAAAAGACGCAAAGCTACACAGAGAAACCCTGTCTCGAAAAAACCAAAAAAAAAAAAAAAAAAAAAAAAAGAGTTAACAGACTGAGTAAAAGGATAACAACAAGAATTGATATCTAGACTATATAGTCAGTTTCTGCAAATTAACAAAAAATGATAGCCTAGTAGAAGAGCATAATAAATTAATAGGCAATTGACAGAATTGGTTATTCACATAACTAATAAGCAAATAAGGAAATCTTCCTGAGCATGTACCCAAAAACTTCATGTTCCTGTCAGCCAGGGAGCATGCACAAAGATGTTCTCTATAGCTCTGTAGGTCTGCCCACTAATAGGGAAATCCTTTGTAACATTAGACAGTAGTTACAACAGTACTTACCCAAATGCATACATAGCAGCATGAAAATGTCTTAAAATCATAGTTTTCTGTGACAATAATTTTAGCCAGGCCTGGTGGCTCAGGCCTATAATCCTGGCTACTTGGGAAGCTGAGGTAGGAAGACTGCCAAGTTCAAGGCCTGCCTGGGCTCCAGAGTGAATTCAAGGCCAGTCTGGGCCAGTTAATGAAACCCTGTATCAAAAAAAGTGAAAAGTATCTTGAGACTGCTTAGTCTACTTGCCAAGCATCCAGGAGTCCCTGATTTAAATCCTGCCCTGGGACATAAACAAATAAGCAAAAAAGAAAAGAGATTTCAGTTATGAAGATTTGTAGCACAATACTATAAGATAAAATTTTAAGCACATTTTTTGGGGAGCAGGGTTTGCATTTCGAGACAGGCTTTCTCTGTGTATAACTTTGGCTGTCTTGGAACTCACTCTGAAGACCAGGCTCGTCTCGAACTCAGAGATCTGCCTGCCTCTGCTTCCGAAGTGCTGGGATTAAAGGCATGTGCCACCATCACCTGGCCTGCAAAATTTTTTTAAACATTTATTTTTATTTTATGTATATGAAAGTTTTGCTTGCATGCATGTCCGTGTACCGGATGCATTCCTGGTGCCCACAGAGGCCAGAAGTGGGCATTGAATCCCCTCGAACTGAAGTTACAGACAGTTGTAAGCCACTGTATGGGTGCTAGGGATTGAATCTGGATGCTCTGGAAGAGCAGTCACTGCTTTTAACCTCTAAGCCATCTCTTCAGCCCCACTGTTAGGTAAATTTAAAGTAGATATTTATTCAAAGAATGTCACATTTCTAAGAATAAGTACAGATTCAAATCATGTGGCAGCTCAGTGTGTGCCTATTCTGTGTGTGGGTACCTATAAGTGGGAGGATTGGGGGAGGTGGATATGAGTGTATGTTGCAGGAGGGTGGGGTGGGGTGAAGGAACTGTTATGGAGAATTAGACCAAAGACATTAAGGGTAAAGAACAAGAAGTTCTCTCCAGGCCACCTCCTTTTCCATGGGCAGTCCAGGCCAAGGGAAACTGTGAGTGTCATTTCTAAGCCAGGCAAGTTAAAAGTCTTGATATGGGGGGTCATCTTGGTTTACTGTGTGGATCCTAATCAGTGTGATAATTGGCCGGAGAATGCCAGTTGACTCAAGAAGCTTGGAGTTTCTGTCTTCCAGCATTGTAAATGTCTGCCACCCTACAAAATGTGTGGTCATTTGTTAGAGCAGCTTTAGGACACTAAAGTTGAGTCTTAATTCTGTGGCTGTAGGCCTTTGTACTAAGGAGACATTAATGTGTGTTATAGAAAGTTCTTCGTCATTTAAATATTTTAATTCAACTTTTTTACAGTGTGTGTGTGTGTGTGTGTGTGTATATGTATGTCGCGCATGTGCATGTATGCATGCTATGGCATACATGTAGACGTAGAGGTCAGTGGACAACTCAGTGGAATTGGATCTCTCCTTCCATTGTGGGCTCCAAGAATTGAACTCAGACTGTCTGGCTAGGCAACAAATACCTTTATTCACTGAGACACCTCATTGACCCCAAAAGTGCTTCTTAGAGTATGTTGGCCCTCTTTTTTTCCTCCTTCTCCTCCTCCTCCTCCTCCTCCTCGTCCTCCTCCTCCTCCTCCTCCTCGTCCTCGTCCTCCTCCTCCTCCTCCTCCTCCTCCTCCTCCTCCTCCTCCTCCTCCTCCTCCTATGTTGACCCTCTTATTCACCTACTTGTATGACAAGAAACTTTGAAGAACTAATAAAAATAGCTTAAGGGAGCCAGGCAGTGGTGGTGCATGCCTTTAATCCCAGCACTCACAGAGGCAGGTGATCTCTGTGAGTTTGAGGCCAGCCTGGTCTACAGAGTGAGTTCCAGGACAGCCAGGGCTACACAGAGAAACCCTGTCTTAACAAAACAAAAAACATTAACTTAAGGGAAAATGAATGTTATGATATGATTGCTACATTATATGTAACATTGAACTACATTCATGTAAACTTCAGTGAGTGCCATATTCAGTACAGGAAAGAGGAAGGGGACCAACATACCAACATGTAGCATTTCTACAAGTTAGTGGCTAACATATTGTAAAACATCTGTGCTTAGAATGAGCTACAGATGGGCTTATTAGAAATGCATGATATTAAAAAGTCACCCAATCATGTATCACCTTATTTCTAACATTTGCATATTTTTCATCAGTGAGTAAATGCAATTATCAGGAAAAATAGTACAGGAAGAAAAAGATAATAGAGCAAAAGGCTCAGTTCCAGTCTGATTATATAGTCCAAGAAGATAGGTTTTTACAGTGTTATTTGGCCTCTTTCCACTAGCTAAACCTCACTTTTTTGTTTTCTTAATAAAGTCTCAGAATATCTTGTCTTCTAATTACCCATTTTTCTCTCAGCTTAATGTTCCTAGTAATTCTTCATGACCCTACCCACAAAAAAGTCACAGATGCATTAATTTTTACTTAAGTTTATACACAGCATCCATAAATGTCAGGTTAATTTACTCTTTAGGGATGAAGTCAACATGCGTAGCTGCAGCGGACATGGTGTCTGGCTACGTAAGTATTAGTTGAATCCACTAGAGGAAGCTCCCTGTTGGCTGGGATGGTATCTTAGTCACTGTTTCATGCAAAATGTCTAGGACCTTCCTGGAATAGTGTAGGAATTAAGTATTTGTTGAGTTGTTTTTGTTTTTATGAGATGGGTTCTCATTTATGTAGCCCAGGCTGGCCTCAAGTTCTTGTGTTCAAGCAATTCAATTCCTGGGTTTTCCTGCCTCAGACCCCCACGCCCACCCCACCCCCAGACACCCAGGATAGCCCTGGCTGTCCTGGAACTCACTCTAGACCAGGCTGGCCTCAAACTCACAGAGATCCACCTGCCTCTGTGAGTGCTGGGATTAAAGGTGTGCACCACCACTGCCTGGCTCCCTTAAGCTATGAACTTAATAGCTGTGAACTATTGCATCTAGCCTGTTCTGTTTTTGACACTGAATGAACTATTTATTTTTTTAAACTAAAGTCCTTTTTGTTTTTATCTTTTAGATTTATTTATTTAATTTATGTGTATGAGTGTTTTTTCCTGCATGTATGTATGTGCCCCACATGTGTGCCCGGTGCTCTCTAAGGTTAGAAGAGGGTGTCAGGCCCCTGGGAACTGGAGTTGTGATTGGTTGTGAACCACCATGTAGGTGCTGGGAACTGAACCCAGGTCCTCTGCCTGCGCCACAACTGCTCTTTACCACTGTGCCATCTCTCCAGACCCTGTGTGTTCCTTTCTGTGAGACAGTCTTGCTGTGTCACTCCAGCTGGCCTTGAATTTGTGGCGATCCCCCTTTCTGTGTCCTCAAGTGCCGGGGTTACGGGTCTGCATACAGCTCTGAAGTCACTGAAATGAGAAGCGCTTGTGGCAGTTTTCTTCACTCTAGTTGAATAACCCTTAGAAGAATATTTTTAAGTCTGTACCCTCTGCATATTTTTAAATTGACATTTAAGTTTTCTATCATAAATTTAAATAGCTGCATAGGATGTCATTTCAAATATTGACATGTTTAAATAAAACTGTTACATCAATTTTTAAATGTACCCAATAGACTATAAATATCACAAATTTTAAATGTCATTTTCTTTATAAAGAAAGGAATAAACTCTTCACAAACTATAATATTTTTTTTTTACTTAAAATATGAAATGCCTTTATGTACAGGTTCTGGAAAATGAGATAATTGTAACTGGCATGCAGGCTGACACAGCCTTGATTGGTAGACATGTAGGCATTTGGGATGAACTATCTCAGCACACTGCGCCCCAAGCATTTGCCTGACTGTTGCATTTCTTCCCACAAAAAAACTTCCCCACTACCCCCAAGACCAATAGACTCTAATAATCTATCAGAAACGTCTTTTAATACCCCTTTAAACACCTTAGAAACAACAGCCACCCCTAACATATGGATGGAAACTTGAGGAAACTGCTTTCAGTGCATTAATTACCACAAAGCACTGAATTGTGTGATGTCCCTTGGTAGCCCATCTTTTTATTCTGACAGTCTGATCTGAAGGGGTTCTGTTAGTTGCATGTGCAGGCTCCTCATTCAGAGCGACTCCCATGATGCTGGAACGCAGGCTCCCGTTTCTTCATCTATAAAGTGGATAATAGCACCCTTTGAGTCTCAAGACTGAAACTTAAAAGTACATGGAGCAACTCCCTTTCCGCCCTGTGCCACCACGCCTGTCCTGATGCTCCCCTGCTGTGCAGTGCATGGACACTTGGTTACTACATGTAAGGCCTCACTTACCACATACCCCATTGGAACTGTGGAGAATCCTGGTGTAAGCAGCTGAAATACCAACGTAGGATACCCCAGCCTCACCGGTTTCTATCAGTAGTTTTCACACTGTGTTTGGAACTGAGGAAGCTGCTCATTGGGACTTTAGAGATAAACTCCCATGGTCCAAGGTCAGCCCAGACCAGGGATTTTGTGGCTACAGTTGAGGCCCAAGGTATAAGATAGTGGCACATTGGTCCAGTGGCCTCCATGGGACCAAATATCTTCAATGGCTTTTATAGTTAGGGGCAGTTGCTTTTGTAAGGTTTGGGGTAGGCTTTGATGGTAGCTTTTCTGCTACTGCTTGGAGAAATGACCACATTGAGAGGGGACACAGGACAGAAAAACAGTGTAACATGTTTACTGAAGCCTGGTGCCAGGCAGATAAGTTTTATAGAGTACTGATACTTATAAAAACTTCCTAGGGCCCACATACAACTTGGTAAATTCTTATCTACTACTGTTAAGGCTACAGGGTTTTTTGTTTGTTCATTTGTTTATGTGTGTGTGGGGTGGGGCACACATGTAGAGGTCAGAGGACAAGTTGCTAGAGTTGTTTTTCTTCTTTTACCGAGTAGACTCCAGAGATCAAACTGAGGTCAGCAGACTTGGGGTAAGAAAGCTTCTCTATGCTTGCTGAGCTGTCTCACTGGCCACACCTGTCTTGAATGATAATTACAGAAACCTTGTTACCTGTACAGATATGATTAACAGTGGACAAGATGATTGTAATGAACATGTGTGGGTTTTTTTTAATATATTTTTAAAATCTATAATTTTATGTGTATGAGTATTTTGCCTCCATGTATGTCTGTGCACCATGTGCATGCAGTGCCCATGGCCGGAAGAGGGCATCAGATCCCTTGGCACTAGAGTTACAGATGATTGTGAGCCACTGTGTGGGTGTTGGGAGCCAAACCTGGGTCCTCTGCAAGAGCGGGCAGTATTCTTAACCACTCCGCCATCTTTCCAGCCCCAACATGTGTGTGTCCACTGAACCTCTTCCTTTTGCATTGTAGGTAGTTGTAGTTAGTTACACTGCCATCTCCTTCTGGGAGTCTGGCCTGGACAGTCATACTAGATTTTATTTCCTTGGATGTGGTAATTTTCCAGCCATAGTCATAAACCACAAACAGGTCAGTGAAGGTCCCTCCCTGGAACTGGTGTGTAAATAGTGGGGGAGAGAAGTGTATTGGAGAAGGCTGAGGTGGCAATACTTGATTGTGGCATTGGTGGCCTGTAGGGAGAACGAAAGCAGAGCGTAGGGGTCGGGAGGCCAGAGTAAGGGGCACAGAATGTAGGCCAGAACCCAGTTCCTCTAGCTCCTTTCTATCCTGGGAGCTCTCTGGCACTTTTCCACTTCACTTACTTTGTTTTTTTTCTTAGACTTGTTTTTTTTGTGGCTACTGAAATAATTTTATTGCCTACTAACAAAAGTAAACTCAAATATCTTTTGTAAAGTAAAAGGAATAACTTTAAATTTTTATCTTTTCTAGATTGTTGGACCATCAGATGGAAGTAGTTACATTATTGACTATTATGGAACCAGACTTACAAGACTCAGCATTACTAATGAAACATTTAGAAAAACACAGTTATATCCATAAATCCTTAAAAAGAGGAACAGTAAGTGATCTATCTATCTATCTATCGATCTATCTATCTATCTATCTATCTCACCTTAATTCTGGGTTTCTCGTGGACTTAGTCGATGATGGAACCATCGACAGACTTCAGAGATCATTTAGTGCTCTAAACCTCTCACTTCCTTTACCAGCAGATTCAGGTCCACATGTGTGAGTGTCCCCGTCCACTGACAGCATTCTTATGCTGCTCAAGCACTTGTTTTCCTCCGCAGACTCCATGGTTTTCACCAGGACAATACTGTGTGGTGGTTATGGTGAGGTGTGTGTGGTGCTTCTGGATGAAAGGCTTTCTGTTGTCCAGTTCTCTGGGACCAGGATAGTAGTCTTTGGTTTGATTCTTGTCTTTTTTTTGTTTTTTTTGAGACAGGGTTTCTCTGTGTAGTTTTGGTGCCTGTCCTCGATCTTGCTCTGTAGACCAGGCTGGCCTTGAACTCAGAGATCCACCTGGCTCTGCCTCCCAAATGCTGGGATTAAAGGCGTGCGCCACCACCCCCCAACTTGTTTGATTTTTGATTTGGTTTTGATAGTGGTTTTTTTTTTCCTTTTTAAATTTATTCTTTGACAATTTCACACATGTGAAATACAAAATGTTCTGGTCTGCTCACTCTCACCTCCATACCCTCTCTTACCTACTTCCCATCTCTACTGATGGCCTCCCTCCTCCTAACAGGTTCTCTCCCATTACCATGTCTTTGTGCTTTTGTTTTGTGACACACTGAATGAGGCACTAACCACTGGACAGGGGCTTATCACCAGTGACTACACTGCTGAGGACCAAGACTCTCTCATCCCATTGGCCACCAGCTACCAATAGCTTTCCCTGGAGGGAGCTCTTTCTCTTATCCATGACTAAATGTTGATGGCCTGTTTCATTTCTTTTTTCAATTCTGGGCATTAAACCCAGTGCCTAGCACATACCAGGCAAGTGCTCCACCACTGAGCTCCATCCCTGTCCTGTTCTTGGTTTTTCAGATAGATAGTTTAGAGTGACCTAGAACTTGCTATGTTGCCTAGCATGGCCTCAAACTCCAGGTCCTCCTCTTTGCACCTACCAAATGTGCCAACATGTCTAATATGAATAGGATTTTTAACCTTCCCTTTCTTCTTCCCTAAATCTAAAAGCTGGGATATCCAAACCCTCTCTATCTACAAGTACTAAAGATTGGCTCTCCCCATGAGGTTACTAACTGGTTTCAGTTTTTAATAGGTCACCAGCTAGAATGAGAGGTGCTGCAGTCTTCATGGTTGGGTATCTGCCACTACAAAGATTTAGGCCATTTACTGTGTTAATCTAGTTAATAATTTCCAGTGCTGTCTGGCTTTCCTCAGAAGGACATGGGTAGGTCAGGCAAGCTGTTTCCTGGTCCATTCATTCTCTATAGTGAGAAGCATTGTAAAGCATGCAGTAGCATGTATGGCTCGTTTTATATTAAAGCCCACCTTCAACTGTCCATGTACTCTCAGATAGGCTGAAGAAAGGCAGGTTAGATGTCCAGACTCCATCATAGAACTCCATCTCAGAGACTTGTTCTAGAGGTCAAAAAATGAAGAGACATTGTTCTGTGTGTTGTGGTGTATAAATAGAATCTAATGCATAAGTTTGCCCAATAGGGAGATTAGTTTTCTTACACTGAAATTTTTGAATACATATGATTGTTAAAGGATTGAGTAGTGACCATCCCTGCAAAATACAAAACTGATTGTCCAAAAAGTTTCCGGATTATCACTATATAGTCTAGGCTGGCCTGAAACTTACTGTGTGGCCCAGGCTAGCCTAAAACTCTTCATTCTCCTGTCCTAGTTTCTTCAGGGCTGGGACAACAGGCATTAGCCACAATATTGTGTTTCAAATTCTTTCTTAGAGAGCACTGTGTGCTCTCCCAAATAACTTGAGTTTACTTCTCAGTAGCCAATTTGGGTGGTTCACAGCTGCCCATATCTCCACTCCAGGGTTTCCAGTGCCATCTTCTATAATCTCAGAGGAGCTGCACTTGCATGAACACCCCCTACTCCCTCCACATAAATACTTAATTAAAAAATAAAATAAAAATGTAAACAATCTCTTAAAAATAAGAGGGGTTTTTTATTTTATTTTTCTAACATCTGTGTGTGCGCACATAAATGCATGTTCTTGCCATGGTATACCTGAAGAATGTGTCTACCATGGTGCACCTGGGGAATGTACTTACCATGGTATACCTGAGAAATGTGTTTACCATGGTATACCTGGGGAATGTACTTACCATGGTATACCTGAGGAATGTACTTACCATGGTATACCTTAGGAATGTACTCACCATGGTATACCTGAGGAATATACTTACCATGGTATACCTGAGGAATGTACTCACCATGGTATACCTGAGAAATATACTCACCATGGTATACCTGAGGAAGTCTGTTCTCTCCTCCCACATGTGCATTCTGGAGATTGAACTCACCTCATCAGGCTTAGTGACAAACACCTTTACCCACTGAGTCATCTCACCTCCCTTATGATCTTTTCTTTAGCATATAAAACTACTGTTAGAGTAAGAAAAAAATGTCTTGAGCAGATGAAGTGTTCAAGTGTCCATTCTGAGCTAGAAGATAGCTCAGTGGTGGAGCACTGCCTAGCATGAATGAGGCCCTACATTACATCCCCAGCTGAAAAGGGAAAGAAACAGAAATGTGTCTGTGGAACCTCATGGGAGCGTTGTTTAACTTTCTTTTACTTTTTTGTTTTAGGATTTGAGCCTCCTTGACTTCAATAGAGCCTCAGATGTGGAATTCCAGATTTTCCTTTTCCTTAAGTACCACTTCATGGGTTCTGGATGATGTTTTGGTGTGTGCTCGATTTTGATTTGTTGATTTAGTTAAAAGTATTATTTCTGAATTTATTTAATGTCTTTCTTAAAAAATCAGTATAATAGTATTTTGTGGGCTTCTATCTCTATGAGATAGTTAGCCTGTTACTGTTACTGTTATTGTATTACTGTACTGTCCTTTACATGTCACTTGTCATTTTTATTTGTGAAAAATAAAAACTATAACTTATTCACATCTTATTACCCTCTTATTAAGAATGGAACTATCTTGCACATTATGATCCTTTGAAGCAGTTAATTCATGGTGTGAACAAACACGGTTCATACTGTTTGGAGCTGCAGTGTCCACCTGAGATGTCTTTCTTGCTTGGAGAGTGATACATTGGCTGTGGAAGGCCAGGTGTGACTATTTCAGCTCACTGCAGTTGCAGCTAACACTGGGTGGACAAGGTGGGAACAGCAGCCAGATGACCACTGTGTGCCATCTGTGAGCACTGCCAGACAGGTGCCAGCACCCTGGGGTCTGAAGCAACACCTATATGTTAGCGCCTGGTTTTCCTCCTGTGTTAGAGGGCCTTTAAGAAGATGAAAATCAGCTGGGAGGTGGTGGCACACACCTTTAATCCCAGCACTCAGGAGGTAGAGGCAAGGGATCTCTGAGTTCGAGGCCAGACTGGTCTATAGAGTGAGTTCTAGAAGCTAGAACTGTACAGAGAACCCCCGTCTCACCCCCCCCCCCAAAAAAAAAGGATGAAATCTGTGAAATGTAAGGTCTCCAAAATACTGCCCAGCCTTCCTTTAGCAATTGGCATGCTAACATGAAAAATTAATAGGTACATGGTTCGTTGTGGTACATTAGTATAGTATAGTTTACTTCACAACAGTCAGAGATGAAAAAGTTACCTTGATTCCTACATGAAGGTTGTAGTCACTAATTTGACTGGGATAGCAAGTGCTTTTTTCTTTTTACTTTTATTTATTTATTTATTTATTTATTTGGACAGAATCTCATAGCCCAGGCCGGCCTTGAACCTACTGTGTAGTCCAGGATCACCTTGAAGGTCTAATACTCCGGTCTCCACCTCCCAAGTGCTGGGATTATCATATCCACCATCATACTCAGTTTATGTGGTGCCAGGAGTCAAACCCAGGTCTTCATGTATGATAGACAAGTACTCTACATACTAATCATCTCTTAGCCCCAAGCAGGCACTTCTCCATATCTATTCGTATACACTGTATTACAAAAGAGTGGTTGACTTTCTTTTCAATATAATTTTTTATGACAAGAACACTTCTGTCTAGTTCTCTGTTGCATTATACGTGTCATGTGTTAACAGATGTTTCTTCTGTTACTCATTTTTTATTCTATTCAAGTTTGTCAGTTTTTTTCCTTTTGTCAAGCATTATTTCATCATGACTGTTTATTAGTGTGTATGAATTTTATATGACTACCTTGCTTTTAAAGTAGTGGACAGAATTGTGAAGTGGGTTAGCTCAGTCACTCTACAAGTTTACTCCTAAGCCCTCAGGGGTCAGTGGAATGGACCCTTTCAGTCCTGCAGAAACATTTAGTGCCACAGCTGTGGTGGTCATTTACAGATGTACCTGAAATGAATGTACCCAGCTGTAGTCCCAGCTTTTGCTTCAATTATAGAATGTCAGGTCCTAGGTCATTTATAAGAAAGAAAGGTCACTTTTTGCAGTGCTGGAGACTTGGAAATTGAATATTGAGTTGCTGAGCTATATCATGACATGGCAGGAAAAGAGCAAATGAACCCAGGTCTCCTACCCTACTGACTTCACAATCCCTACTATACCCTAAGGCTCTACCCCTAGACTACCATATATACTATCCATGTACTACCAAGTATGTGAGTTTGGGGGGCGGAAATTAAAATGATAGGACTATTGGTGAAATTATTAAGGCCACTCCACGTAGTTAAAAGGGAGATTTATTTAATGGCGTAATTTACAAATGAAGGGATAGGTAGGTGGCAGGTTCTGGGAAAGACGCAGCGCAGTCCGACGGTATTCTCTGGAGAACTCTCCTTGGTCTCGCGTCCAAGCAGGAAGAGAGCGCTGCGCATTCTCATCTTGGGTCTTCAGGGCCCTCCCTTGGCCCCGCGTGATAGTTACTGAAGCCTCAATGGGGGTTGGAACTTCCAGACCAAAGCTGGAATGGCTACCCACTACATAGGACCACATAGATAAACTAAAGCACCTTTTTAGAGATCTCAGCCAGCATTTGTTCACAGATCCACAAAGACCATAAGAAATATAAATTTTTATGAGTATGATTTGTTCTATGCAGAAAAAATTCTTTCCTTCCTCCCCCCTCCCCTCCCTCCCTCCCTCTCTCCCTTCCTATATTTATCCTCTCCCAGTGCTGGGTATCTACCAGGGCCTTGTACATGCTAAGTGAACAATGTGCCTCTGAACTACATCCTTAGGCCTTCCCCCATCATTTTAACCTAAATGTATAAGAATATGTCAAGTAGTATATTTGATAGGCACCCAGAAAGCTAAAGAATCTATTTCTGTTTCTTGTAGAAATTTTTTACTGAGTTACTGAGGGCCATCTTCATGCAAGTATGCAATGTACTTTGAGAATGTTCCCCCACAACCACTGCCCTCCTCCTTCACTCCCTTCCAATAGTTTCCTTTGTTCCTCTAGTCCAGCAGTTCTCAACCTTCCTAATGCTGTGACCCTTTTTACAGTTCCTCATGGTGTGGTGACCCCTAACCATAAAACTATTTTCATTGCTACTTCATAACGGTAATTTTGCTACTGTTAGGAATCATAATGTAAATATCTGTGTTTTCGGATGGTCTTAGGTGACCCCTGTGAAAGCATTCTTCGAATTGGGGGTCGCAACCCACAGCTTGAGAAACAGCTGCTCTAGATGGTGTCTCATCTACTCTCATGTCATCTGTACTTCAGAGAAAGTGTGAGATCTGTTTTTTCTGAGGTTTAGTTTGTGTTGTATGAGGGTCTCCACTTGGACCAGTTTTCTTGTAAATGACACAACCTCATTGTTCTTTAAATTTAATCTTCGTGTGTGGTGTGTTTGTATGTGTGGTGTGTCCATGTGGGTCTGTACACACCACATGCATGTAGAGGACAGAGTAAGACGCTGTGTGTCCTGTATTGCTTCCCACCTTTCTGCTTTGGGCCGGGCTCTCTCACTGAACCGGAAGCTCACTGTTTTAGTAGGTCTTTGGCCAGCCAGTGAGATGTCAGAGGTTCTACATGTCTTTGCCCCCAGTGTTGGGGTTGCAGGCACTCAAGTGTCTGTCCAGCTGTGCTCTCGGAGGAAGCACTCCTGCCCACCCAGCCATCTCTCCAGCCTCTCATTCCTCATGGTGGAAAGGATCCCACATTTCCTTATCTACCTCTCTGTTTATGTACTCATAGGCTGGTTCCCTAACTTCGCTGTTGTGAACAGTGCTGAAGGAAATGGTGTGCACTTTCCCTGTGACTTGCTGACTGGGAGGTTTTGAGTAATACTTGGGAGTGGTATAGCTGCGTCATATAGCAGGTCTATTTTTAGTTGGTGGGGAGTCTCCATATTGATTTCCACAATGGACTTATTTATATGCCCACAGTGGGTGAGGGCTCCTTTTTGTCCACATCCTCAACAGCATTAGTTCTTTGTTTTCTTAATGGCTGCCAAAACATCTACTAGTGGGAAACCGGCAAGGGCGAGAGTGAGTTCTGAAGATGCAGGCCTCTCTTTCAGAAGGGGCGTGCCCAGTGGGTGCTGTGGTCCTTCCTTTCTGCTCATTTGCCGGTGGCTCTTGGGCTTTTTCCTATTTGCAAAAAAACGACACATATCTGATGAAGAAAAACACCAAAAAGCACAAAGAAAATAAAAACTGTTTCTGCTAGTTTCTGTGCATGCTTATGAAGTGCAATCCTAATTAGTCTTAATAATAAAGACCCGGAGTTAGATATCGAGGGTGAAAACTGAAAAATCAGAGAAGCAGAGCAGTTAGCCACTAGAGACTTGTTACCTCTATGAAATCTCAGACTGAAATGGGGGGATCCTGTCTCTACGAATCCTCAGACTGAGTGGGCCGAGATCCTGTCTCCACCTGCCTTATATTCCTGTCTCCACCTCCCTAGTGCTGGGATGAAAGGTGACTGCCTGGCCTCTGTGGTTAACTAGAGGCCAGCTCTGCCCTCTGATCTCCAGGTAAGCTTTATTTGTCAGAATACAAACAAAATACCATACAACATGCTTATACATTTTTCTCACAGAAATGATGCACTGTGCATACTGTTATGACAGCTTTACCTTGTAAAGATTTTTCTGTCTCAAAAAAATTAATATTTTTAATTTGTATTTTACATTTATTTCTATTTATATATAAAGAAAAACTATTCATATTACATTTATGTATCTTGCATGTGTATACGTGTTGGGTGTATGCCATTGCCAGCATGTAGAGGTCAGAGGACAAACTTGCAGGAACTACTTCTCTCTTTCCACCAGGTAGATCCAGGATCAAACTCAAGACTGTCAGGCTTGGCACCAAATGCCTTTACCCACTCACAGAACCTTCTAGACAGCCCTCCATAAATATTCTTTAAATTTTGTTTTTTGTTTTTTGTTTTTGTTGTTGTTGTGAGACAGCATCATACTATTTAGTCCTTGCTGGCCTACAGCTCTATGATATAGACCAGACCAACCTTTAAACTCACAGTGATCTATCCGCCTTTGCTTCATGGGCGCTTGGATTAAAAGCATATGCCACCATGATTGGCTACAAAATTAACTGCTGTGGAATATTCTATGTCTATGCCAAATTTATGCGATCCTTTATCACTTTATCCTAGCAATATTGACCAGTTACTTTTGCCCTAGATTTGGAATCTCCTTGTCTTAGTTAGGGTTTTTATTGCTGCGATGAAACACTATGACCAAAAAGTAAGTAGGAGAGGAAAGGGTTTGTTTGGCTTACACTTCCATATTACTGTTCATCTTCGAAGAAGTCAGGACAGGAACTAAAACAGCAGAAAGTTGGAGGCAGGACCTGATGCAGAGACCGCAGAGTTAAGTTGCTTACTGGCTTGCTATCATGGCTTGCTCAGCCTGCTTTCTTATAGAACCCAGGACCACCAGCCCAGGGGTGGTACCACCCACAATGGGCTGGGGGCTGGGCCCTCCCCCATCAATCGTTAATTAAGAAAATGCATTACAGCTGGATCTTATGGAGGCATCTTCTCAACTGAGGTTTCCTCTTTTCAGATAACTAGTTTGTGGGTCAAATTGACATAAGACTAGCCCGCACACTACCTCAGGTTCCTAGGCTTGCAGGACAAACACCTTCACACCGAGTTATTCAAAAGCCTGTTTTATTTTGTTTTTGTTTTTTTTCGAGACAGGGTTTCTCTGTGTAGCTTTGCGCCTTTCCTGGATCTCGCTCTGTAGACCAGGCTGGCCTCGAACTCACAAAGATCCGCCTGCCTTTGCCTCCCGAGTGCTGTTCATATGTGCAGTGTCAGTTAAACAGGGTAATGGAGAAGAAGTGAAGTCTAACAATCCAAACCCAAGTTTAAAGAAAATTGTGGTAACTTCCCAATTTCCTTGGTGCAGATTAAACGTGAACCATGCATTGCAGAGACTGCTCTTCGCTGTCCACAAGCCATTGCTTATATTGGTTTTGATTGGTGTTCCTCACTTCTGAGGGCCTCTGGGACAGGAGTAAAGCTTCTGGAGAAAAGGGCAGGCTGTACATATTGGGAGGGAAGGAGCAAGGCCAAGTGACAGAGTATGTCAAATGGTTGACTGTTATCTAGTTGCTTTCCAGACAGCGTGCTGGGAGAGGTGATTGATTCTAAGAGGGCACTCGTTCATACGGTCTTCATTTTTTTTCTGCTGAGAGGGAAAGAGGGGCAAATAGATTTAGAAAATGAAGAAAGTTACTAATTAGATAAATTTGGGGGAGGAGAGCATAACATGCCCACAATCCCAGCATTCAGGAGTCTCAGGCAGGAGGATCAAAGGTTTGAGGCCAGCTTCTGCTACAAACTGAGTTCTGAGGCCAGCCAGCCTGGGATACATAGAAGGACCCCCTGGCACACCAGCCAGTGGTGCACGTGCCAGACAAGTCCCCTTACCACTGAGCCCAGACAAGTCCCCTTACCACTGAGCCCAGACAAGTCCCCTTACCACTGAGCCCAGACAAGTCCCCTTACCACTGAGCTACACCTTCCAAGCCCTTGAGTCCTGAGCGGCTCTGAGTAGCTAAAATGAGGTTTGGAACAATGCTCAGCTAAGCTCAGTGTGGTAAGAATTACTCGTTCCTGTGTCGTCTTAGAGCATCATGTAGATTCTTCCTCAAAACACCAGTTCTCTTAAAGCTAAGTTACTGTCTGACAGAGGACACAACTTTACATTTCTAGAAAATATTTTTAAGAAAAACACTTGTAAAAATGATAAGGTGTAGAAATCTTAAAATTCCAAATGTTAACTTCTTAAAAGTTGTTCCCCACATGCAATCACTGTGCTAAGCTCATCATGTATCTTGAATGATTTAATTCTGTTCTGTGGTTTGTGGTCATGGTAGTTTTGTTTTGAGACATAAATGCCAAAAATGTTTCATGAATACCAACATGAGATTAAAAGTGATTATTGCCAAAACCAGAAGGCTTACTCTTTATCTGTCATCTCTAGCACACTGATGTCCCAAAAGGGGATTGTATTTGTATGGCAATGGGAGAGATACTCAATGGGACCAGACTGTTTGGCTCTGTGTATTTTTGCCAGGGACAAATGAAGCTATCAATATCTGTAGGTGGTAGGATTGCAAGTTAGTCTTTGGGCTTCTTAACATTTTTTTGACAACAAAAGTGCATTATTTTCATGCATATATTTGACACAGTGGAAGATGAGTGAAGTAGAACAAAGAACCCACATGCATCTTAATCTTATTCTCCTTTTTTTTCTCCAGATATATCCACTGTGCTTTTTGCTATGATCATTGAAACAATAGATAAGCTTTAGGGAAATGTTAGCAGTGTTGGCATCCCAGTAGCAAGAGGAAAAGCACAGCTATTGGAATCAAATGAGCTTGAGTTTTTTGTGACTCAACATGTGACCATTATGAGCCCCTCTGTCTTTGTGTGGCTAGGGCTGGCTAATGGCACCAGGTCATATTGAAAGTCTCTATGACGCTATCTATAACAGTTGTCACTCTTTAAAGGGATGGACTAGACTCAGGAATTTATTAAGTCCACCTGGGATGAACCAGAGTTTCCTTACACCTTCACTACAGTGTGGTTACGTAATGAGCAAATCATCGGGTTCAAAGTCTCTGGAAGGGAAGTCATGTGCCTTCTTTAGACATGTTTACCTAAGTTTTCCTTATCTCCACTTTCTTATCTCCATAATTGTCCTTATCTGCAGCTACTGGGTGTAATAAAGACCAAAAATGTCTCTCTTTTCTCAAGAATTAGTCTTATCGGCACCTCCCCACTTTGAGAGTCTTGGGTGAAGGGAGGCTGCTACTTGCAGGGCTTGTTGCTGCTTTTAATCCAAAGCTCTCTCGAGATTTTTATCTAATCAGTTTTGAAAAGTTTCAGTGAGGCAGCAGTAGACTCTCTGCCTAAATTACCTTTTATTGCAAGCAGTCTCGAGCCACACAACACACTGTTGCTTTTAACTTGTCAATGTTATCAGACTACGCCAAGCATGTAGAGATTAAAACTTGAAAAATGATTGAGGTTAGAGCTATTTGGACTGTGTATCCCAAAGAAAAATGTTTTACCAAAAATCTCTAGAAAATGTGGTTTTCGGAGCCTTTAATCACATGAGCTAATATTCCATGTAAGAGGGTGTGATAAAGAAAACTCCAAGTCTCATCTTTGACTTTAGGAAGAGTCAAGCTTTGGATGTTACTCAATTACTCTATTACTATTGCAGTGTAGATCCCCGAGGAAGGAGGTGTGCCTTCTCTATCCAGTCTGTGACTGAGAAACTTGAAGTGTGAGACATGATAGAAATTAACCTACTACTATATCATATCTTTTTAGAGGTCTCAGAAAGGGACTTATTGTTTATTAAATCTCATTTATTGGCCCATTATGCACATCTGTGCTCTTACACTCCAATAGGATATTCTCCACACAGTAGCTACAGAGATAAAATTAAATGAGTATGTGTCACTCTTCTGATACTGCCCTAGAGGCTGTCACATTCATACATACCAATGGGTTCCTTCTTCCAGGCACTATTCTTTTTTTTTTTTTTTCTTTATTAAGAAATTTTCTACTCACTCCTCATGCTATCCACAGACCCCCCCTCATCCCTCCTCCCACCCCCCAGCCCTCTTTCCCAAGCCACCCCACATCCCCACATCCCCCAAATCGAGGTCTCCCATGGGGAGCCAGCAGAGCCCAGCTCACTGAGCCTAGGCAGGTCCAAGCCCCTTCTCACTCACACCACAGGCACCGGATTCCCAGAAGCCTGTCCATGTACCAGGGACAGATCCCGATCCCCCTGCCTGGGTGCCCCCGAAACAGCTGGAGTCAAACAATCGTCTTCCGTGTCAGAGGCCAGACACTGTTCTTGCTTTCCTCTGCTTGAGGCCTCTTTCCCCCGGCTTACAGGACTTGTGTGCACACTTACTCGGGTCTCCAGTATGATTCCTGATCATTCTCTCAAACATTCTGCCCTAATCCTCTTCTCTGAGTTTCTTTCTTTCTTTCTTTCTTTCTTTCTTTCTTTCTTTCTTTCTTTCTTTCTTTCTTTTTTTATAATTTATTTAACTTATTTTTTTTTTAATGTGCATTGGTGTGAAGGTGTCAGATTTCCCCAAAACTGGAGTTACAGACAGTTGTGAGCTGCCATGTGGGTGCTGGGAATTGAACCTGGGTCCTCTGGAAGAGCAGCTGGTGCTCTTAACCACTAAGCCATCTCTCCAGCCCTTCTCTGAATTTCTGCTCCTTCATTTCTCCTCACAGCACTTATTGCTGTCTGGCATTAGGTCTGTTTTGTTTTTTTTTTTTTCTTCCTGTCTGCCATACTGTATTGTTGGCTTGACAGAGGCAAGGACTTCATCCTGGACTCTGCAGACTTCTCTGCACTTAGGACAGTGCATTGAACATAACTGTTCAAAAGATGATTTTTGAGTGAGTGGGAACACCAAAATTAGTTAATAGGAATGGCTTCATGGGTTAATAAAACTCCATTGTGTTTTATCACATATTTTCTTTATTCAATCACCAATTGATGCCCCTCTGGGCCTATGAACTACAACAATCGCCAGAATGGCAAGATAGCCCCAGAAGTGCAATAGTGGCACTTACATCCTGGGCATCACAAACAGCTGTCTAAGTAGACTATAAGGCCTATTTGATAGGAGGGAATTCGTGCCTGGTACTGTAAACCTGGTCAAGAACCCATGGCTGGGAAGGCCACAGAACCTAAGGGAGATCCCACTACTACCACTTTCCTAAACCAGTATGACTTCTAACTGTAGTCTAAACACTCACACTGACACCCACAGGCAAGTGTGGCTCTTTGCAGCAGAGGGAGACAATTACAGACAGCCACAACTGATCAAAATGCAAGGAACAACTGACTGTGAGGCCCCCTGTCCTAACTCATACCTACCCACAAGCCCTGCACCTAGAGCTCGGGGACATTGTAGAAGAAGGGCCAGAAGGATTGTAAAAGCCAGATGACCAGAATGTCTTGCTGGGAGACTGTGTGTCTTTTAGACATGTCAGGGAAGCTACACCCATGAAATAGCAACACTATGGCCATAACAATACCAATTAACATGCCAATGTAGATGTGGGGAATCTCGCAAGGGTCTACCCCTATATGAAGAGCTACAGACAATTAATGACTTCTTGGAGAGGAACAATCAGTGCTCCTCAGGGATGAGCCCTCTAATTTGTTATCCACCACCAAGTGGTCAGCCCTAAACACATATACATAGGAGTAACATAAAAGGGCTTAGCAGATTGTATTTATATATTCATTAATATATACATATATACATATACATACTAAATGGACTTAGCAGTTAAGTGGACATAGCAGTTAAATTTATTTATTGATTAGTGTATACACACACACACACAAATGTGTATATGTAACAATCATACTTAAGGAAAAAGGAGGCTATGAGTTTCAGGGGGAATGGGGATGTGGGAGGAAAAGGAAGGTGGAATTGCTGTAAATACAGTACCCATATGTGAAATCAAAAGAATATGGAGAGTCAAAGGTGGACATCAACAGATGAAGCATAGGGAAGCCACAACAAGCAAGTGTTGAAGTTCTCCTACATGATACAATAGGACTTATACCAAAACTAGGCAGCAGAGATAAAGAGGGGGATGAACTGCAGGATAATAAAAGGAACAATTCTCCAAGAGCATAGAACTATTTTGAGAGGCTTCAAGATGGCAGATGACACCCAGGTACCATCTGCTAGAGGAAAAAACCCATATTCTGTCTATTGACAACTTGTAATACAAAAGCAGCTTTGCCTGATGGCATCACTCGGCACCTTCCACAGCACTGCTTCCTGCTTCCCACAGATAGTTCTGTGGATCCTCCTTGCCTTAGTGGAAACGTGCTCCTCCTCAGAGAGGGGCTGAGATTATTGTGGGTGCAAAAAGAAGCAATGGACTGTGAATTTTGGAATCAGATTTACTGAATCTGCCTTTTAGCAATTACTTGATTGTTCTAGATGTTTAATTTCTTCTTTTGTAAAAATGAGACTAATAATACTCACTTAGTGGAGGTTTTGTGAAGATTAAATAAAATAACAAATATGAATGTGCCCTTCAAAATGGAATAGATGCTCCATCAATGCTACCTTTCCCATAGAATAATTAAGTATTTCATCTTCTTGTTTTTCTTCCCCTGACTTTTCCTATACAGGCCTTGATCATTACTTTCTTTTTCCATTTCCATGTTTGCACCAACTGTTCCTTTGTCCCTTCAGTCCTAGGTAGGAGGGAATGTCCACAAGCTAGCAGTCCATGACCCAAGAGTCTGTTATGGTCCAGTTCCATCTGCCATATACTCTCTAATGGCATTGATTCCAGATGGGTCTGTCCCTTGCTATTTATTGTTTCAGGCCAGAGCTGTCTTAGAAATTTATACCATTTTCTACATTTCTCAGTACCAGATTAGGATGTGTAAGCCAAATGAACTCTTTCCTCCCCAGTTGCTTTTGATCATGGTGTTTATTCCCACAACAGAAGGCAAATTTAGACACTAATGTAGTCCAGCTAGCCTGGCATATAGAACAGGGAATGATAAAAGAGACTGTCCCAAACATGCTGAAGACCAATACTTAGGGTTGGCCTCTGACCTCCACATGACACCAGAACACCTGCGCGCGCGCACACACACACATACATCATGGACAAACACAAAATAAACAAATAAACCTCTCATTCATCTGTTCAACAAGTATTCCTATTTACCATTCTGCCAGTCCTTGCTTTTATTTTATTATTTATTTATCTATCTATTCACTTTGGTTTTTCAAGACAGTATTTCTCTGTGTAGTCCTGGTTGTCCTGGAACTCTCTGTAGACCAGGCTGGCCTTGAACTCAGAGACCTGCCTTCCGAGTGCTGGGATTAAAAGCTTGTGCCACCACCACTCAGCCTTGCTTTTTTTTTTTTTTTGAAACACACATCAGATATCTAACTAGAGCAGACACTAACATGCTACTGAGGAGCTTGAAGCAGGAGGAACACAAGCTTGAGACTGGCCTAGGCAACTTGTTGAGGCTTTGTCTCTAAATAAAATTAAAAAGGCAGTGGGGCTGGTGAACTGACCCAGTGGTTAAGAGTCCTGGCTGCAAAGACCTGAGTTCAAGTCCCAGAACCTATATGGTGTCTCACCACCATCTGTAATTCCGGTTCCAGGAGTTTGGCACCTCTTTTTGCCTCTGAGGGTATGCTGGAATGCACTTGGTGCACATACATATATGCAGGCCCCACACCCTATACATACAAACAATAAAATCAAATTTAAAAGATATTGAATTTAAAGGCAAGAGCTGAAGGTACCTATGTGAAGTTTTGTATTCAATCTCTCTCTAATGCTGAAAAGTAATATTTGTCTTTCATGTTGTCTTTCCATCTAGCAGAAAAATTTTGTGGGGAGTATACCAATTTTATGATAGTATATCCAAAATGTGAAGGAAGGTGATAAGATCTCACATTTAGTAGTTACCCAAACCTTAGTGGTCCTTTGAATGGTAGAGAAAAGTAAAATACAGGGGAAGTCAACAAACGTGTTCCAGGTGTCCAGTTCTGTCCAGTAATTTTCCTGGGCCCCATATTTCCTACCTAATATTCTCCCTGGCTCCCTTGGACCCAAACTTTCCCGTCAAACTATTTTTCTTCTTCACAGTTCTTATCTTATGGGACCCTCAAGAAGTGATGTAGAACACTGGGGTTGGGCAGCGCTGTGAAGGTCCCTTCTTCTCTAATACTGGACGTGACATTTTTTTTATTTGTTTTGTTGCTTTTTGTCATTGTCTGGGTTCATTTATACTTTGTCTTCTTTAGTTCAGAAAGGGTGGTTATGGCTGAATAACTCCCCTCATGCCCACATTTTTGTTATTGTTTGTTGGTTGGTTTTCAAGGCAGGGTTTTTCATTGTAGCCCTGGCTGTCTTGGAACTCCCTATGAAGACCAGGCTCGCCTCTAACTTACAGAGATCCACCTTCCTCTGCCTTCTGAATGCTGGGATTCGGAAGTGCACCACCACTCCTGACTGAATAGGCTCTACAATGCAGAAAGAGTGTCAGCTGACCTATTACCTATTGACTGTTCACAAGGAGGGATCTCTGTGAGTCATGGGATTTGTAGAGCATATATAGCTCATTTTCTGAAGACTCCACTGATCCTCAACAAATATGTACTGTCTGCCCACCACGGGAAAGGTAGGACAGTGGCGCAGGAAGTTGAGAGAGGACTGACACCTCTTGAACTTTATGTGCACATGTTCTGCATTCCTTTGTTTTTGCTTGATTTGCCTATGAAATGTAAATCATCACACTCAGGGGCTTTAAATGAGGAAGCTGGGTTAATCCCAGCACTCAGGAGGCAAAGGCAGGTAGAACTCTGTGAGTTCAAGGCCAGCCTGGTCTACGGAGATAATTCTAGAACAGCCAGGGCTACACGAAGAAACCCTGTCTTGAAAGACAACCACCACCATAAAAAGGAAGATGGGTTTCATCTGTGCCAGCTCCAATTGTGCCAAAAAGAATCTAAGGCTGAGCTCAAGCTTAATGGGAGTGATTTTGATCCCATCAAAATAAATTTTCCTCTAAGTGGTCATGGAGACAATGGTGACAGGGACACCATGTACAGTCTCATCTACTCATTAAACTTCTGTGGATACCAACTATGTATTTAAGCATGCACACACAAATGCAATAGAAGGCAGGATGTGGTTGATAGAAGTGAAGGAAGCAAACACATCATGCCAAAACCAGGCAAAGAAATTACTCTGGAGTAGGTAGATAATGCATCAAAAAGCAGTGGTTGCATAAATGGTGTGCAGGCTGGATCCAAAAGCAGAACCACTGAGTATTTTGAAAAGTGATTTATTATAGTTTTTAGATGCTATGAGAGGAACTGGAAAAGGCAGGTCCAGAAAGGGGACTGAGAATCAGAAATAACAATAGTATCTAGCCTCTGCCCTGAGATGCTAGCTATCCTGGTTGGTGAACAGGAACTTTCAAAGGGATTCTGGGAGGCCACGTGTAGGCAGCTGCTGGAGTGGAATCACTGAAAGAAACTGGTGGAGAAGGGCATGGAAGGTTGGCTGTACCTGGTCAGTGAGGCCAGCTGTTGAGACAAGCGGGTGCGGGAGCAGAGGAGAGCAAGGACCTGGGGGAACCTGTGAGCAGCTGTGCTCCCATCAGCCACCACGTGTATCGAGACCTTAATTCTCCAGAACTCTTGTGAGTTTTTCTTTGGGTCAATATGAATGCAGGAAAGATCCTGGGAAATGTGGTTCCAGCTTAGCCGAGTTAAAAGTTCAAAACCGTTGCCTTCCAAAGCACAGAAAATTTGCCTAGGAGAAGAATGAGTGAACATGGACTGTTTAACAAGGTTTGTGAGCAAAGGCTTGGAGGTAGGAACTAGTGAGTCAGTGTTTATGAAAGTAGAAGTAGATGAGCCTCAGTGCAGTGAAGGGTTCATGTTGGGAGACAGTGGAAGATGAAGTTGGAAACAAAGGTTGGAGTCATTATTTAATTAGCTTATTCAACCATTGTTTATTGAACGCATCATTCCACCAGGTTTTGTACTTGGTGCTGGGGGCTATCGATGAATGAACCACATTTTGAAAGGCTTCGAATGTTACACTAAATATTTTCACAGAGTTTTGGTTTATCTGATGGGAAGTAGTTGATGCTCACATTTGGAACAGCTGCTCAGTTGAGCTTGTGCATGAATTCCACTGCCATTTCATCTCCCTTGCTGGGTGAGCTTCTCCAGGCATCCTGACGTTGTCTCTTCAGACGACTGAACATGGCTGCATCCCCTGCAATTGGTTGGAGTAGAAATACCGAGTGACTCCTCCTGCCAGTTTTCTTTTCTTTTCTTTTTTTTTTTTTTTTAAAGATTTATTTGTTTATTATGTATACAGTGTTCTGCCTACACGTGACCCTGCAGGCCAGAAGAGGGCACCAGATCTCATTACAGGTGGTTGAAAGCACCATGTGGTCGCTGGGAATTGAACTCAGGACCTCTGGAAGAGCAGCCAGTGCTCCCAACCACTGAGCCATCTCTCCAGCCCCTCCTGCCAGTTTTCTAGAACCCCTTACGCTCTCGTTCTACTATACATCATGGGATCCTCGTCCCAAACTCAAAGGCCTTTATTAGTCACTTAAGTGAGCCAAAGAAAATGTAGATTCAATTGTCGAAAGCCCAAACGCTTGCAGAAACAAATCTTACTTCAGTATTCGGTAAACATATTGATGCATAATTCATCGTTGTTTATCTTGGGTAATACGTGAACCCCCGCGCTAGTAAATGGTCGCACCACTTAGCACTGTGTCTAATGCATTACACAAACACTCCCATTTAACCCTTGCAGAGCCTCAGAAGGTAGGTACTATTGTTGGCTTCATTGTTTGAGTAACGGAAAGCAAGGCTTCGTGAGACTGAGTGCTTTTCCCAGGATAGTAAAGCTAGTAAGAAACTGAATGATGAATCTATTCTTTAACCGTTCTGCAGTTATCTCCTCAGGTGACTTAGAGATCCTACAGATGGTTCAGAAGAATACTTGATAGGTAAGAAAGGTGTCAGAAAGGTAGTACTGAGGATTACTAGATATACCGGCAGTAAGGTATCTATCTGTGCACCGAAATCTGCAGAGAGCGAAGGGAGACTAAGGTCTTTGGCTGCAGCCCAAGGGTGCCAGCTGGCATATGGGCATTTCCTTGGGATTCCACAATGCAGCACCTGCAAGGCAGCCCCACTTGGGCTAGTGGAGGTTGTGTAGTAAGTATTTTTTTCAAAACCAACCCCCAAACTTGTTGCTGATGGCCGTGGATGTCCTGTTATTTCTGCCCAACAAGCAACCTACTAAGGACCTCCTTGTATGCCCTTGTGCATGTGGATTCAAGAAGGTGCATGGTTTTTACAAAGTAGAAATGAAACCAAGGGCTGCCAGGGTGGCTTAGCAGGGTAAGGTACTTGCCAATTAGGTACAAACCTAGTGACCAGAGGTTGAGCCCACATTGTGAGAACCAACTCCTGCAAGTTGTCCTCTGACTTCCACAAGCTCAGTGCCATACACACATCTGCACACGTCCATACTAAATAAATGTAACAAAATAGTTTAGTAAAAGGAATCAAAGGGCTGGGGAGATGCCTCGATGATTAAGAAAACTTGCTGCTTTTTCAGAGGACCCCTATGGAGTCTCAGCACAGAACTGCCTCTAGCTCCAGGGGATCTGGTGTCTTCCTCAAGCACCTGCATGCATATGTGAACACACACACACACACACACACACACACACACACACACACACGCTCGCAAGTAAGTAAGTAAGTAAGTAAATAAATAAATCAAGTATCAGAACCCAAACCAGGACACATCTTTTCAAGTTCTTCCCAAAGACCTGGTGGCATTTACTTCTTTTCATCTCCCTTACCAGCTCCCACTGGTGCTCACTGAAGTGTTTCAGCTTGATGGACTCTTTGTCTCTGACATCTATCTATCTATCTATCTATCTATCTATCTATCTATCTATCTATCTATCTATCTATCTATCTATGTGTTTATGTGGGTGGGTGGGGAGGACACTTGCTAAGCAAGTTGATGGCAGAACCCAGAGTAGCTTGTGCTTTTTCTGCCCTCCCTTGTCACTAATGCTGGTCTTGGGGATGACAGCACCATAGCTATGAGTCAGAGTTTTGACTTTTTAATCAGATTTTCACATGCTGACGTCCTGTTTTCTCTTGGGCACATTTTAATTAATTTTGGTGTGGGGACTACAGGAGATGGTGCTGTTGTTGCAGAGGGGCATACAGGAATCCAGAGCACCCAGGCCTATAAGCAGTGGGCTGCCTGCTGCACAGCACAGACTATCCAAACCAAATGTGACAAATGGGCAGAAACTCATAAGTATTCCGGCTCTTCACTTCCCTAGTTTGATTACATTGTACTGGATGGCATTTGGAACTTAGTTCAGGGTGCATATAGCTGAATTATGCAATTTGCTGATATGCAATTAACTGGAGTAGCAACACATTCAGTCTAATGGGGGCCAGACAGAGACTGCATAATTCTTGGGAACACAAGCTGATTATGCAGTTAAGTGATATGCACTTAAGAGAAGTGCACCACATCTCTGTGATCCCACTTCTCCCAACAGATTCTTTATGGCACTTCTTCTCTGCCTTTCAGCTGCTGTGGTCAAATGTATTCTAACCTGTATCCCCTTGACAGGAGAACCTTACAGTTCCTACACAGACTTTGTTTCTTTTTAAATCAACCTTTTAAAATCTTCAGTCTTTAATTCACAGACGGGTAAGCAAATGAAGGAGAAGGGGGAGATCTATGGATCAGCACTCCTGTCTGAGAGTTAGAAAACCATGTTTGAGTTGAACAATTTAGGGAGGTCTGTGGAATCTTTCTTTTCTTTTTTCTGCTGGTTATGAAGTCATGGGTCAAATGCAAACGTGAGGTGCATGAAGAGATTTCTTTTTAAAAGCAAAGGGTTGCACTCTGTTCTTTTTTTTTTTTTTTTTAACTTGAAAATGGATACCATAGGAAGGGGGCCCTTTTACGGGAAACTCCAATTAAATGGCAGGTCATTGAGTGTGGCCGGTTTTAAGTTACCCTGGCGATGATGGATTGCTCATTTCATTTGGCATGTTTTACTGTTTCCCTGTATATTGCTGCACGCCCTGGATTGACCTAAATCCTTTGGGGGACCCCAAGAAATATAAAATATGGTGGCTATCCTCAGTCTCATTGGGAGGTCATGACCCATGGATACAAAGTAATTGAGAAACAATGGAACAACATCAAACTTAGGTGTCAAAAATGGTTGTTAAAGGGACTAAGGGATGACAGAAATCAGAGACGATAATGAGCTGGACTAATTTTTCATCACCAGGGGGCAGGGAGAAGGAGAAGCATGTCTAATGCTTCAAGTTGTTAGAGCAATCAAAATAACTCTGCAGAAGTGTTGGTTTCACCACATTTACAAAGGAACAAACCTGGGTTCCAGGCTGTTAAGAACTGTGCCCATGACCCATGGACAGTTTGGATTTTGAATTAGGTTGTTCATCTCTGAACGTCTTCCTGGGAGGCATCTATGCAAGAGGCCTTGGCAGACAGGCTGTAGGTAGTCAGACATTGGCTAGGAGAATTAACTACATACTCATCACGGTCTTTCCCAATGCTGTGGTCTTGTGATCTGGAAACATCTCAAGCAAGAGGTGAGAGCTGTGTTCTCAGTTGGGGTTGGGGACAGCATCTGTATGTATGTATGTATGTATTCTATGTGTCTTTTACATCATGTATCTTGATCCTATTCATTTCTCTGTCCCTTTGCATCCACTCTCTGCCCCTGCATACCCCACAAATAAAACAAAATTTAAGAGAAAAAAAGGAAAAAATAAATAAAAAGGGAAAAACTTAAAAATCTCATCATGGAAGCTGCAGTGTGACACTGTGAGTCATGATGTGAACCCTTTGTCCATTTATCTTTACTTGCAACTGTGCATTGCCAAGAGTCATTGGTCTGGTTCAATGCCTTTGGTTTTTACTACCCTGTTGATGCTGGGCACTCACTTAGGCTCCTCTTGGATATCCTGTTGTTGCCCTGTGTTGTGTAGATCCTGCAGCTTTGGGTCTGCAGGTCAGCTCCCTTCACATGCTCCAGCAGGTTATAGATGGGGTGGATGATGGGGGGAGGAGCAAGTCATATCCTTGGGTCTGGACCTGGGCAGCTGTGGGTTTGGTTTACCAGATGTGAAATGGGGACAGCTCTCCCATACTTACAACTTCGGGTCTGGCTCACCCACACCTGCACAAGGTTGGCTCTATTGTGCTGCCCTGGCGAGGTGCAGGGCCTGCTCTCCCGAGTGTTGCAGCTGGTGGGGATCAGGGATGGCTCTCCCACTCTTATGACCACAAGGTCAGCTCTCCCACCTGCCACAGGCTTTGCCATCCCAATGCAGAGGAGAAATGAGGAGAGCTCTCCCATCCTCACAACTTCGGGGCTGGCTCACCCACACCTGAGCTAACAGGGCTGGCTCTATCGTGCTGCTCTGGTGAGGGGCAGGACCTGGGGACAGCGCCTTTTTATGACTCTAGTAGAAGGGATGCTGGCCTTAGAGAGGTAGCCTTTCCTGACTTGAATAACTTCTGTAAATAAGTTCAGCAAAACCAAATGTAATTAAGTAAGGAAGAGATTAACTCAGTTTTGGGACTTTTGTGATAGGTGAGGAAAAAAAGATGGGCAAAGATTAATGGGGTCACATATTACTACTGCCTTGGGGAGCAGACTTCAGCAGCACAGGCCTCAAAAGGAATCCACAGAGTAGGCATACTATGACTTTTTTATCTGAGGGGGTAAGGGAAAAGACACATACTCTCTTGATGGTTTCCGTCTGACTTTTTCTTTATTCTTCTTTTGTATTCTTCTAACTTTATTTTTCCTCTACAGCTTATATACCCAACAAAATCTTTCAGGCAATATAGAAATTACAATGTGGCTACATTCTATTTTTCAAGTGAATGATTATAATGAATACAGGTAAAAACATGTTTTTCATCTCCCTTACATGATTAAAACAAAATCATCCCAAGAACCCACATACATTTACATCTAAGTAACTTGTTATAGATTAGCAGGGTATGAGAAAGCAGGGTATTTTTCTCAGACAGTTCTTTTTCTGGCATGCTGCATTTTGCAGTTACAAGGAAAGGATTAGTCACTTTATTACTTACCTTCAAAGGTAATCTTATAAAGAATCTTAAAAGAATAAAAAACCTGAAGTTTTACATATGAAAAACAACTAATCAGCTCTACTTTAAATCTTTGGGGTGTGTACTCACTCATCAACAGTATTTTATATCAGGAGATTAAGGGCAGAAATGGGTACAAGGAATTAATCATCATCTTTGATCACTAACCAATCCTGGCAAGGAAAGTATGTCAGCTAGTAATAATTGAGCTGCTTTGTTTCTGATCCCTGACCTTAATGAGTCCTTTGGCTATGTGTCTTTCTGAATTTTGGATTGTTTTCTAGGGTTTTTTCACCTCAAAACTGTTATCAAAACAATCTAACCCGAAGTCATTCTAAGGCTTTTTTCAGCTATGATGCACACCAAACCCTGTGAATACGTGTTTCGACATCGAGATGAAAAGAATTCGAGCCAGCCTGGCTCCTGGGACTCCATTGTTTTCCTTAATCATTAACTTCAACTGTGATCCCTGCAGTTCCTTAAGTGAAACTCCTAGGCCCTAGCTGTGTGGCACTTCCTTGTTACATTTTCAGACATCAAAACTCTATTTAAACTAACATTATTATTATTAATTAGACAGTACAGCTTAGGAAGAAATCATCTTCATAGTAATCCACAGGTAAAAATGCCCAGTAGAATGGGATGCTTCCATGAGATAAACACACTACATTACAGGCAGTGGGGATCTCCCCACACCCATTCACACCACGCCAGATACCAGAGGAAGACGGCAGCGGCAAACATGTAAAGGCACAGCAGAAGCAAAAGACATTCTGGGGTCTGTGGTCTCGAGGCCTTGCCTATCTGAGATTTACTCATCAGGGTTTTGTTTTCTGGTGGGCTGATCCCCTGAAGTCAATTGCTATCTGCTGCTCCTCTGACATGGCCACCAGCAACCTAGTCATCAATTTCCCTTTCTCCAAGGAAGGATCTTCTCATGGACACCCAGGAATGGGGAGCCAAGTGTGGCTGAGCCCAGTTGGGGCTGAATTGTTTACTACACCTTAGATTTCTAGCAGAAACACTTGACCTATGTTAGTTTTGTAGTATTGCCTAGCAAATGATCTCCAGTTTAGCAGGTTTCAACAACACCCATTTCAGCATACCGGTGAGTCTGAAGTACAGGCATTGTTTAACTAGTTCCCTGGTAAGAATCATAAATGAACCAGGCATCAAGGGCTGCCTTCTCATCGGCAGGCATCCCAACCCCAATCCCCTGCGGCCTGGCCCTTCCTTCCTTTTCTGATTCTACCTCCTGGCATTCTCTCCCCTCCTCCTCCTGTTTCAGCCAGCTGCTTTTCTTCTGTCCCTCAAATGTAGCATGGCTCCTCTTCAGTCTTTGATTACCCCCACCCACCCTACCCCTGCCATGTCACTGTCTTTAGACCTGCCAGTGGTTGGGAACTTTTAGTTGAGTCTCAGCCGTGTGTCATCACATTCCTGTTTGGCTTCCACAGCGTTAAAGACCTGCTCTCCACCTGTGGTCCCCTTCATCCCATTACTCCATTTCCTTTTCTTATGGCGCTTACCAGCTAAAAAATTTCTCCTTTTGTTCAGAAAATGGGTAAGTAGTTTGGGATCAGTTTAGTAAACACATTTTTAGAATAAATTATAAATCTTCTTAATGCAGAAAAATTAAAGCTACATGGAATTTTATTGGCTAAAATATAAAACTGTTATGTCCAGAAATAATCCTGCCAAACTGTTAGTATCTTTTTCGTTTACTTTTCATGTTTTTGTTTCTTTTTTTTCAACTTTATTTATCCTTTGTGTCTTTCACATGATGCATTTCAATCCCATTCATCTCCCTGTCCCTTTGTATCGGCTCTCTGCCCTTGCAACCTTCCCCCCCAAAATAAAATCAAATAAAATTTAAGAGAAAAAAAGAAAAAAATCTTGTCATGGAAGCTGTAGTGTGACACAGTGAGTCACACTGTTCATACTTTTGTCCATAAATCTTTACTTGCAAGTGTTCATTGCAAAAGAGTAATTGGTCTGGTTCAAGGCCTCTAGTTTCTGTTACAGTATCAATGCTGGTCCCTCACTGGGACTCTTCTTGGATATTCTATTGTCCTGTGTCCTGGAGATTCTGTAGCTTTGTGTCTGCAGGACCAGCCCCTTCATGTGCTCCAGCAGATCACAGATGGGGTGGGTGTTGGGGTGGGCCAACTCACAACCCTAGTTCTGGGCCTGGGTAGTTGCAGGGTTGGTAAGGCCACCAGCTCTCGGGTCCTCAGGACCAGAATGAGCTCTCTGGCATTGCTCTGCCAAGTTCACTCACCCGTTGCAGCCATGAGCAAGGGGCAGGACTCCTGCTTTCATGCCCTCAGGGTAGGCTTTCATGCCCAGGTAAGGTATAAGGGCCATTCTCCTACATGCTACAGCTGGTGAGGGGCAGGGCCAGCTCTTATCTTCACACCTCCAGGCCAGCTCTCCCACACACCACAGGCATGGGGGGGACCATCTTTCCCCCACCCACTCTATAATATGGCAGATGAGGGGTGGGGCCAGCTCTCCCAAGCTCAAGTTCTTGGGGCAGCTCACCCAAGCCTCTGGCAACAGGGTAAGCACTACTGTGCTGTCCAGACAAGGAGCAGAGCCCACTTTCCTGAGTGCCACAGCTGGTAAGGGGCAGGGGCAGCTCCCTAATCTGCCACAGGCAGGGAGGGGCAAAGGGTGAGGAGGGATTTCTCCCCCCCCCCCCCCCCCGCCCCCCCGACCCCACCACATGACGGACAAATAATGAGGCCAGCTCTCCCACGCTCACAACTTTGGGACTGGCTTATCCACATCCCTGCCAACAGGGTTGGCTCTACCATGCGGCCTAGATGAGGTGTGGGGCCTGCTCTCCTAGTGCTGCAGCTGGTGAAGGGCAGGGTCAGCTCTCCCACTCCCTCAGGGCCAGTTCTACCACCAGTCACAGGTGGCAAGGGGCAGGGTGTTGGCGCCAGATCTCCCACGCTCACGTTCTTGGGGCCAGGTCACTCCCCGCCCCCCCAAGGTCAACAGGGTCATCTATACCGTTCTGCCCAGATGAGGTACAGGGTCCACATTCTGAGTGCTGCAGTTGCATATTTTTTTCTTAATATACTATATATGCTGGTCTGCAACTTGTTTTCTTTTTCAATTAGCACTAAGCTTAAAAAAAAAAATCACTACATGGAGCCAAGTGTGGTGGTGCATGCCTTTAATCCCAGCACTCAGGAGGTTGAGGCAGGGGGATTTCAGAGTTTGAAGCCAGTGTGATCTACAGATAGAGTTACAGGGCAGCCAGGGCTACACAGGAGAAATCCTGTCTCAAAAACCAAACCAAACCAACCAACCAAACAAACAACCAACCAAACAAAAAACAAAATAAAACAGAACAAAATTCCCCCAAGAAACAAACACGGCAAAGCAAACAAAAACCCCCACAACTTAATGGGGCTGGAGAGATGGCTCGATGCTCTTGCAGAGGACCCAAGTTTGGTTCCTGCATCCACATGGTAACTTAAAACCAACTGTAACTCTAGCTCCAGGGCATCTGATGCTCTCTTCTGATCTCTGCAGGCACCAGGCACACACATGGTGTACATAATACACTCTGACATATGTATATAAAGTAAATAAATGTTTTTAAAAAAATCATTTCATGTCCATCTACTAAGCTGAATCATGAAATTACTATTGCTTCATGTCAGTAGTAATGCAGAACTGGCAGTTTCTTATATAATTAACCTAACACACGTATCATATTTATTCCAATCTTTTAATAGGCACAATACTAATGTACCTATTAAAAGATTAGAATAAATATGATACATACTAATGTACATGCTATTGCACTGCATGGTTGAACAGTGATTTTTTTTTTTTTAAGCTGGCGTTTTGTTATGTTGCCCAGGAGCCTCCAGAACTGCATTGTTTAAGCAATTCTCCTGCTTCAGCCTGGCAATCATTTTTCTAACCATCACCTACTAATGGATGCTTAGGTGGCTTGTATTTTATCTGTGAACATAAAAGGAGCTGCAAAGAACAAATATGTGCTTATATAGATGTGTGTGCACAGATCTTTTTGTGTGTGGATGGAGGTGTGTCTGCACATGTGGATATGTATGTATGGAGGCCAGAGGTCAATCTCAGATGCTGTTCCTTAGTAGCTGTCCACTTGCTTTTGAGAAGTCTCCCACTAGGACCTGTGGCTCACCTATTAGGTGAGGCTGGCTGGCCAGTAAGAGCCCCAGGGGGCCTCCTGTCTCTGCCTCCCCAGTATTGGGATTACAAGCTTGTGTCACCATACCTGGCTGTAGGTGGACTTTCTCTGTGTCATGGCAGCTGCTCCCAAATAACCACACAGAGACTTAATATTAATTATAAATGCTCGGCCTATAGCTTGGCTTGTTACTAACTAGCTCTTACAACTTAAATTAACCCATATTTCTTATCTAAGTTCTACTATTGTGGCTCATGGCTTGTTACCTCATTTTCTACGCATCCTGACTCCTCTGTGTCCGGCTTGAGACTCCTCAGACACCACCCCTCTTCTTCCCAGCATTCTCTCTCTGCCCCCCCAATCCTGCCTAGCTATTGGCCAACCAGCTTTTGATTAACAACAAGAACAACATATTTTCATAGTGTATAGAAGGATTATTCTATAGCACCTGGCTTTTTATATGGCCATTGGGGATCAAAATCAGATACCCATGCTTGCATGGTAAGCACTTTGCCAATAGAACTATTGCTGTAGCCCCATGCATGTATTTTTATACACACATATGTGTACCTCTGTCTTTGTACTTGTATATCTATATTATCTCCATGTGTTCATATATATGCATCAGTGCTTCTGTAGAATAGATTAAACAGATTCCTACACATATGACTGTGGGTCAAGGGTTCACACATTTCACATTTTAACAATTGTCACAGCATCCTCTAGAAGGATCCTAATAATTCATTCTCCAAAATGTTCCTTCCTTTCAATTATCTGCTGGGTAAATTTTTTTGAGGCACTTTGAAATTATTTTGTTTGACAAAAGATATGTGGAACACTAGCTCTGTGCTCAGCCTAGGATGTAAGGAAGGGTATAATTAACACCAGAGCATTCAGAGTATGTATTCTGAGTGGTGAGATCAATACACACACACACACACACACACTCGTATGCACACACACACACACACACACACACACACACATGAATGTATGTACATGTATATACACACACATATAGTGTCAATAATTTCATTGTCATGACCACTCATCATCTTTAGTATGATTAACTAAAAATATACCACACAGCCAGCCTAAGCTGAAGGGCCACTGGAGTTATGCAAAAGTGAATGGCACCCAGTTCCTCCATAGAGTAGAAGCATGTCCCCAAGTGCCTGTAATTGTAAAATGTGCATAATAATAGTAGTTCTCCAACAGGGTACTTGGAAAGGTAAAATGTTTAGGTACTGCACTTTGTAAGGAAGTTACTGTTGCTCTTCCCTTCCTTTCCTAGTCACTCACCATCTTCCAATGCCCATCTCTACCCCTCTTATTATGTGGCATCAAATACCGGATACAAAGTATTTCTTATGTGGTGTGCCCAGCTGTGAGGGAATAAGATCTTTTGTCTGAGGACTGAAGAGATGGGTCAGCAGTTAAGAGCACCTGGATTCAGCTCCCAGCACTCACATAGCAACTCACGATGGTTTGTAACTCCAGTTACAGGGGAGTCTAATGCCCTCTTCTGGCCTCCACAGGCACTGCATGCAAGTGATGTATACACATCCATGCTGGCAAAAGACCCATACCAATAAAATAATTAAATTTTTTTTTTTAAAGATCTATTGTCCTCTTGATCTGAACATGACACTTCTATGAGTGAGTATACCTGGTCGCTATGGTTTTTGTTTTGTTTTATTTTAAAGGCCTTAAAACAATATTCCTATGCTTTAAATGGGGATTCCTCTTTGTTATTTCACGAACCCAGGTTCTTGATTTACAAGGGCCATTTCAATTACCACCAGTGTGATATTACCACAAGACAGTAAGGAGAAATACTGCTATTTTAGATCTGAACTAGGATGGTGCAAAGTGAACCAGTGGCGATGTTTTAGCCGTGACAGACAAATTTCTTGCAATTATTATTAATGGTTCAGAAAATCTTGTTTCTTTCAGGTATGTAAATTTTGGGTTCACTGCAGCAGCATAAGCATGTGGGTGGCAAAGTGCCTGGTCTCTTAGCATGACTGTGAAGGCCCCTCATCATGAACGTACAGCTCCCTCCCACAGTTCACTTAAAAGTCTCTTCCAAATAATTGCCATTTGATGCTCAGGTGGCTGCAGCAGCTGCCCTCAGTGAAAAGTTTCCTAGAAAAGACCAGACAATGCACACAATTGACCCTCTAACAGGAGAGCATTGTCCTAACCGGAAATTTACTAAGAGGAAGGACTTTTGTGCATATAAAGTGTTTTTGGAAGGAGGCATCTCCATTGCTGCTAAAGATCCCTGATAATACAGACAGACCTCCCTGATAAGTAGCAACAGGGAGATGCTAAAATGTCACTTAAATGCAGAGCCGAAACTGGTTCAGCTCATGAAGACCCAAGGTTTTCTAGGTTGAGATTCTACTGGCATCCTTCTTTCTCAGTGCTAAGAGAATCATAGGCTACCTGCTCCATCTCCAGAGAGTCTTAACTATTTAGGGTGATTGAATTCATTTGACCATTTTGTAAACATGAACATTCTGGTCCCTTCCTTAGAAAAACACATATACACACTTGGGGCTTTGCATAGACTCTCTGGGCCTCCATAGACACCCAGAAATTTCATGTACTAAAAAACAGTACATTGTTCTCAGTACCTGTTTTCCTCATCCTGTGTGGTATTCTCAATAGTTTCCTCTTCTTGGCAAGGATGTTACTGATCTCCCTCATGACTCACCAGTTCACTTGTGATAGATAGATAGGTTTCATTGTCAACTAGACACAACTTCACAAATTCTAGTGGCTAGATAAAAAAGCCAGCATTCCTCGGGAACTTGTGAAACTGGTTCCCCTCTACCAAAAAGAAAAGAAAACAAAAAAAGCCATTTCCTTAACGCTGGCAGAAGGGACCAATGACTATCTCTAGTGCTTATTAGCATACCAAAGAACATGCTGGCCTCCAGGTTCCCTCAGTATCAAAAGTCCCTAGCTCTTCTCACCACCTTTCCCACCCTAAACTTCTCTAACTCCTGGGCTTCCCTTCCCCCAGCCATCCATTCTCCTTATAACCCTGCTATTTCAGCTAGTCTTTCTCTTTTCACCTTTCTTATTGTTTTCATCTCTCACTCTTCCACACCCCCATCTCTTTCTACTCTGCTCTTGCTTCTGTCCTGGCCAGGTCCAGTCTGCTGGCCATGTTCAGTCTACTACTTTCTTTCTGTGCTCTGGACTCTTCCAGATGCCTCTGGCTGTTACATCCCTTACGTCTACAATAACCTCCACCCTAATCATACCAAGGGTTGGTCATGTCTTCAGTTTGTATGAAAGTCACCTGGGTAGAGAGTCTCAAAGAAGTCACTTTTTTTTTTTATCAGGTTGGTCTGTCGGTGTGGTGGGTGGGGGTGTGGGGGTATGGAGTAGGGGACAGTGGGGGGGAGGGTGGGTGGGTGGGATGTGTGTGTGGGAGGTTGTGGGGTCTGGGGGGGATAGGGGTGGGTGTAGGGTGTGTGTGTGCAGGGGGGTTATGGGGGGTGTTTGTCTTATTGTTAATTTATGTAGAAAGACCCAGATCATTGTGGATAGCACAGTTCCCTAGGCAGGGGCTCCTAAACCACACAGGACATGAGAAAGCTGAAAGCAAGCGGTCAGTTGGGGAATGTTTGTTTTTCTCTGTTCTTGATCGTGAATGTCATGTGATTAGCTTCTTTGAGTTTTTGCTTCAGTGTTTCCTCATTAATAGAGCATAACCTATTCATTTGTAAGCCAAAAAAACCCTCTTTTCCCTCTACATTGTTTTTTTGTCAGGGTATGTCATCACAGTAACAGCGATCAAACTAGAACATCATCTCTTCAAATTTGGTTCCCACTCTTATTCTTTTTGTTCTTGTTTTTGTTTTTCAAGACAAAGTTTCTCTGCGTTTCCCTGCCTGTCCTGGAGCTCACTCTATAGACCAGGTTGGCCTCGATCTCAGAGATCTGCCTGCCTCTGCGCTGGGATTAAAGGCGTGTGTCACCACTGCCAGGCATCCCACTCTCATTCTTCTTGAACTTTTGTGCTCTGAACTCCTCTTTAGCAACATTCAGTTTAGTACTGGCAAATCTAGGCTATAGTGTGCCTACTACCTACCACTGACACTGCATTTGAATATTCACTCTTTCAACACATGCTCAGTGAGGACCTACTGTGTGTCAGGTGTTGATTATACTGCATTTTAATCAGCATCATATAGTGTGACTTGCTTACTTCCCCGCTAGTCTCTGTCCTCAGAGGCAAGGACCAGACCTCCACATGCCCAGAGCAGAGCTTGGCAGTGGAAAGACTCGGTGAGTACTTGTTAGCTAAGTTTTCCTCCTGACCCCAAGCCTACAAACATGACGTTCCTTTCACATGATGTACCCTTCCTCCCTGTGGCATTTGCAAATTGCTCTTACTAGGAATATCCCTTCTTCAGAAAAAGTGGTTTTTCGATTCCTAGGTAAAGTGTTAGCATCCCTGACACAAAGTTCTCAAAATGGCTTAACTTCCCTTATTATTGTACGTTAATGCAATTTCTTAACATTGATATTCACATTTAGAATATAAGCCTCAAGAGAACAAGGGCTCTGGCTATCCTGTTTGTGTCCTTACGTCCAAGAAGTAGGATACTGCATCATTCACTACTTCATATGGTTTGTGGACCAGCAGCACAAGTAATCCCTTGGGTACTGCTAATACAAGACCCCAGGGCCCGCCCAGACCTAATATATTCTGTAAGTATATGCCAATATATTCAGTAAATACAGTAAGTGTTGAACTTGACAAATGGAACCAGTTCAGCGTTAGAGTCCCGATTGTCTCATATAGTAGGCAGCAAGTGCTTGAGGAATGGATATCGTCTTCCATTATTCTGTGTTCACAATGCTCTCTTTAACTAACTTATAAGCCAAATTTGGGTGGTGGTAAGGTTTTATTTTGATGTTTTCCTTCTTATCTATGTAACTTGAAATTCTGTACTACATGCCTAGTAAGAATCCACAAATACTAAAAACCAACTTGATGCTTTGGTATTGACTAGTACATTATTCCCTTGTGGCTTCAGAGGTGATATTTGGTGTGTAGGGGATGTGTAGGGTAGCAGGGGTGTTTTCAGTTGTCTAAAGACCCTAACTCTTCATGCTATGACTAGATCTAATTTTAAATTTTATTTCCATAAGGAATATCCCACTCAGGATATCAAAATGGAGGGGCTATGAGAATGAGAAGTTTGACTATCCAGTTTCAGCTCTTTGCTCAGGACACTGTGTGGTTTGAAGAGGCCTAATTACACCATTTCCACAAGCAAACAGTGCAACAGACCCTTTGGAGTCATATGTTTTAGTATAATTACCTCTTCCAGATTTTCTCAAGGCAAAAACATTGCTTTTTGGCATTTGGTCTTAGTATTAGGACAACTTACAGACTGTGGGCAAAGGCTTTGTGAAAACAGGCATATTGGTGCATAAGGTTAGCTCTTCTGTTTTGAAACTAGGTATAAAAATTATGGCAATGCGTTTAGTGAACACGATGTTTGGAGTGACTATTTCAGAGTACTGCATGTATCTGTTGAGCTTGGTGTCGCAAACAAAACTTTGACCATTATGAGCTCATGTCTTCACACCAAGGTTTTATCCTGTTTCTAAGAAGTGTATTGTTGCTGGCAAGATGGCTCAGTGGGTAAGGGCACTTGCCACCAAGGCTGATGACATGAGTTCAATCCCAGGAAGCCATGTGGTGGAAGGGGAGAGCCAACTTCTTCAAGTTGTCCTCTGACCTACCAACACACATAAACATACGTCTATATGTACATACAGAAATAAATGTGAAGATTTTTGTTAATTAAAATGTAAAAATCTAAGCGTAATTGTCCTTACTCGGTTTCTTTAAAGCTATGGGATTTTATTTAAATTATTATTATTGTTATTGGTATGTGTGTGTGTGTGTGTGTGTGTGTCTGTGTGTGTGTGTGTCTGTGTGTGTATACACACTTGGGTGTTCCTAGGGATTTAGTTCAAGTTCTTGTGCATTTTAGATAAGTGTTTTACTACTGAGCTATATCAACAATCTTTTAAATACTTTTCATTTTGAGACAGACATGTTCTAAGTACAAAGGCTAGCCTTGAACTTGAGATTCTCCTACTTCAGCCTTCTCAGTAGCTGAAATTATAGGCCTATGCTACCAGGCCAGTTTAAAGTTATGGGGTTTTAGAAGGAAGAGTTGGAATCTAAGAATCGCATAACTTTGACCTCTAAATTAGCGATGACATATTTTTCCAAAACAGGTACACTGGAGTCACTTAAGCCAGGAGTGATGGCCAGTCAGCGGTGTCTCTGCTCTACGCTGACCTCTTTGGGAGACTGGCTATCTTCTCAGGTTCTGTTGACAGTTCTAGAACATTCAGAGATGTTCTCAGGTCCATTGGGTATTTTTTTTCTCTAGCTCTCTGTGTTGCATTTCTTTCATGAGAAGAGCTTTCTTCCCTAGGTTACCAAAGTCACTCTTCTTGTGCAGGTCTACTAAAGATGAACCATTGCTGCTGGGGGGGGGGGGCGGCACACCTCTGTTGGTGCCCATCCTTGCTGCGATGCTGCCCCACTGTCTACAGACATGGCTGACACTTTGCTACTCCTCTCTTGCCTGTGGCCAGAAGTCTCTCAAACAAAAGCAGAGTGCATACCTGGGAATGGTTAGATCCATTCAGGCACTGTCCCTCTGCTTCATGGTTTCTGCTTGCTGCCTCAGGGCACAGGAGTGGCCAGACAAAAACCCAGTCTTCAGTTCAGAGGTCCTGAACTGGGCTCTGTTTGTCTGTACACCGCACTGGAAGGACTGAATCAGAGTGGGCAATGGATAGCCGGGCCTTGGTGGCACACACCTTTAATCCCAGCACTTGAGAGGCAGAGGCAGGTGGATCTCTGTGAGTTCGAGGCCAGCCTGGTCTACAGAGTGAGTTCCAGAACAGGCTCTAAAGCTACACAGAGAAACTCTATCTAGAAAAAAAAACGAAAAGGAAAAAGTGGGCAATGGGAACAGGTGTAGGTACATTTGTGATGGCTCTCAGCTTGTGCTCCCTTCACCCCACAGAATCCTAGAGAAACACTGGATACTGCAGTCAGCTCCTTTTGTGAAGGAGCAGCAGGTTTCCTGGACTTTTCCATTTACACTGGGGACCTGAGTTGCTTATTGTCTTAGATAGGGTTACTACTGCTGTGACGAAACACCATGACCAAAATCAGCTTGGAGAGGAAAGGCTTATGCTTCCACACCATAGTCCGTCACTGAAGCGAGTTAGGGCAGGAACTCAAGCAGGGCAAGAACCTGGAGGCAGGAGCTGATGCAGAGACCATGGAGGAGTGCTGCTTACTGGCTTGTTCCTCATGGCTTACTCAGCCTGCTTTCTTATAGAACCCAGGACCACCAGCCCAGGGCTGGCCCCACCCCCAATGGGCTGGACCTACCCCATCTGTCATTAATTAGGAAGAAGCCCTGCGTGCCTGACTACAACTTGATCTTATGGAGGCATTTTCTCAATTGAGGTTGCCATCTCTCAGGTGACTCTAGCTTGTGTCAAGTTGATATAAAACTAGCCATCCCAGGTCCTGTAAAATCAAAAATAAATACTTTCTTACTTCAGGAGGGAAGAACCTGAGCACAACCAAGCAAAACCAAACCCCAACTGTGTAAATAACTCAACGTCTAATGTCTGGGATCCACTCACAATCTTCTGGGCTCCTCCAAAGGGCTTGGGTCACTTCTCTGGCTCCACTCTCTGCAGCACACAAAGCTTGTCTTCTAGGCTCCACTCGGCTCCAGGCCACTATGGCTGCTGTCCTTGGTGGTCATCCCATGGTGCTGGCATCTCCAAAATGCTGGGGTCTCCTACTGCAACAGCCTTTCCTGGACTTTCTTCATGGTGCCAAGCCTCACCTTCTCTGTATGATTCCTTTAATTCTGGGCCTTCAACTGCTACTGAGGCTATACCTTTTCCAATGGTCTCTCCTGGCCTCTCACAGTGCCTAGCCTCAACTGCTCTCTCTATGAGCTCTTCCTGCCTTCAAAACAAATACCACCTGGGTGACTCAAACTACCAAGTTCAGCTGCCAGCCTGAGGTACAACCTTGGCCACTTCTAGAACACAGCTTCTGTGTGCTGACTTAGAGGAAACACTTCCCAGAAGATTTCATCTCAATGATGTTAGTCTCTTCTTAATCACCACTAATTTCTCAGTTGTAGCTAACCAGGATCAGTTGTCCCGATACAGCAAAGGTTTTACTCCAATGGTTCTGGTCTCTTGTTAATCATGGCTGATTTTTTTTTTCAGCCACAGCTGAACACCACAGATTTTTAATTCAAAATATTCAATGGCCCTGATAGAATCATTAAGGGGCTTTCAAACATCCCCCTGAAACATCACCAGCTAGGCCTCTATTGCCTGCATTGCTCTCAATATTCTTATTTTTTCCAAGCTCTCACAGAATTGTGAAGATGGAGTAGATTGTACACATCCTGTGGTTAACCCAGAGCCTGAAATGTAGAAAGTACTTGATAGTCATGCAAAGCTTTTATTACCATCACAATGAACAGTTAGGATATATTTCCATCCTATCAGAGATCACGACAATGTGATTTCCACTTGATCAGTGGCTTGTGATCTGAATCCGGAGGTTTGGATCCCAGCCTTCCCAGCATCATAGTCACGTGACATAATGAAGACAGAGCCCCGTGCCGGATGGATGTGCACCCTTTAATTTAGAATCTGGGCGTCCACTTCTACAGCGAAAATTCCCTTTCAGCTGATAAATACTATCTCACATAGAGCTGTCATTGGGAAACTCCACAGCTGCACATTCCACACCTTGGAGTGGTCGAGGTGGTAGATTGGCTATAGGACACCTGTGTTGATAAAAACAAAAACCGCACCTGTTTGTAGCTCACTGACATCAGCTCAAGGACTCTCTGCTTTAGGCCCTAAGAAACAGACTCATACGTTTAGACCAGTTGGCATCAGCAACACTTGATTTTTGGAGCAGAACCGTTTGAGCAGCTGTCTTGGCTCGGAGAAGCTGGGACAGAAGCTCCGGGATCAACTGCAGGTAGTTGGTGGAGCCAACTCCCTCCTTGAGCCAGTCAGCTAAGACTATGTGTCAGGGCAGGCTAGCCTACAGAAAGACAAAATGATTCTCTTGCCTTACAAAAATAACTACAAACAGGTCAGGCCCAAACTGGGTCTACCACCCACAAATTGACGTGGGGAAAGGCATTTAACCTTCTGAAACTTGCTTTTACTCAACTGTGAAAGGAGTCGGTGGGATAAACCTGGCGGCTGTCAGTCACTGCTGCATACAGCGAAGAGGGGCCGCTACCCTAGTCTGCACAGTGCAGGATTTTGTGGAATTACCAGCCATCAACAAAATGTCTGACAAACATAAATATATCTGATTAAAAAAAAAAAAACACTTTAGCTTAGCTTTCTATCTTTTGGTAGGCTAGTTTCATTCCTTGATGAGTTGGTTCATTCATTTGTCTGAGCACACACTATTCCTGAACTGGGAGGATCACACACTACCTTTGTCCTCAGGTGGGATTTACATAAAGCAGTTAGATCAACTCCTAGGGCAGAACACTCAGCATGGGGTCTTTTCTCCTTCAGGCAGGCGTTCCTGAGCCAGGTAGACTAGGACGGGTTGACTCGGTGACTGTCTAGCAGCTGGGGCCAGGTCCAGCCGGCTCACAGCAGCTTGGTTTGGGGTCGCCCTGGCGCTTGCCCGGTCGCCGGTAGGTGGCGCCAGACGCCCTGGCGGTAGGTGCTGCGCGGGGCCGTGCTGGCCTGGCTCCGCCCGCCGGGTCCGGTGCCACGCGCTCCGCCTCTCGAGCAGCCGAGTGCGTCTGAGGCAAACCCGTGCCAGGCTTGGGGACGCTGCCAGGTTTCTCTCAAGCCTTGGCCTAACAAAGGGAAGCAAATTGCAAAAATGGAAATTTTCAAACTAGCGTTCAGTGGTATTGAAATCGACGTTTGGGTAGCACGCAGGCCCAGACCACATTCGTGCTATTTTGTGATTAAAACGATACCGAAAATACCTCCTTGCTTTAGTTTTCATCTTCTAAAACGGCCTCTTCCCCTCTTCTAATTGCCGCCTTGCTTTAGGGGAGCGGTAAGCCCCTAACCACCGTAGAATCGCTAACATTTGCATCAGGGCGGTTAAATCTGGCCTCTGCTGATTGCTTCTCTGTCTCTGTCTTTCTTTCTGGCTCTCCTCTCTCTCTTTTTTCCCCTTCCCTCCTTCCTATCCTCCCCTTCCTCCCTCCCTCCCTTTCTTTAAGAGTTGAGTTCCAACCTAACCGTGTGTGCACTTCCAGCCTGGGGAAATACAGATAAAGACGTTCCTCAGCACTGTACCAGAAAGTTTGGTGTTTTGTGTTATGTGGCTTCAAGTCTTAGGACAGTGCATAAATCCTCAAGGTTCATCTTGATTCAAGTAGCAAAACCTGACGGGAGCCTCGCCAGAGCTGCCGATTACCTTGCCCTCTCACACTTAAAAACAAAAATCAAGATTTTGAAGTGACTGTTGAGCTGGGTCTTGGATGATTTTCCTTAACATGAAGCTGTATAGAAAGCCCGACTGTGTCCTCTTGGCTTGTTTTTGCAGTTGCTAGACAGGCCCAGTCCCCAGTGGGCTTGTGTGAAAGGCGGACTATTCCCGTCCCCAGCTCTCTGCATCATTTCTTTCCTTGGAAGCTTCTGCTCTCTCCTCCGGCAGCTGTGTTTGCAGTGCCTGGAGACAGGTGGGGGAGTAGCCTCCCGCTGAACCTGCCAATTCCCTCTCCAAGGACTGTCTGAATAGCTATTAAAAATTAAAGGACGCGCGCACACACACATACACACACACAAACACACTTCTGTTCTTTGTGTTTTGGTGGAGGTCGCTGTCATTCCAGGGCAATGGTGCCACTTTGCAGACTGAGATTAGATTCTATAGTCATTCTCTTGTCTGCGTTCTCCAGCCCACGGGAACATCCATCCATGGGTACATCTTCTCAGGTACTCCAGGAGGTCTAGGTTCTATGGAAGTGGTCAAGTGTAGACTTGAGAGCGAGGTGCTCCCACCTCAGGAGGTAAACAGAACTCATGAGAACTGAGTAGCAAGGAGGCCGTGTTTGCAGTTAGAGGCCCACTGTTTATATGCGTTTGGGCCCCTGCAAACTAGAATTTTCTACCTGGGGCAGGTGATAACAATCCATTGTAGACTGTTAGAGTTTTGCAGGTTCCACAGTGGAACCAGAAATTGGATTTCCCTTTCCAACCTGGATCCAGGACCTTCTAACTCTTCTCTAAGTGTTGGCCCTTTGTACCCAGCTACCCTCCTGTTTTCTGCAGTGCTGTTTCCCCCTCTTAGAACTTCTCCTCATCCTCTTCTCTGATTAGCAAACTTTTGGTTTTCTTTTAAGACTTGTTCCCAACACAAGCTCTCGAGTCTTTCACAGCTGTGCCCATGCATGGTTACCCCTGGAGATTTAGTAATCCTGCCACAAGTTAAATGTGACTAATTGCTTGACATACCATGCTGTGCTATGCTATGTCCATTTATTTATTTTTTATCCTGCTCTCTTCCCTGAGAGAATATATTGTTTGCTCAGGCCAGGAATATATATCATTCACTTCATAGCCTTGACATCAAAGATGCTCGGGAAACGCCGCAGGATGATAAGGAAACACACCTGGTTTGAAATGATTTCAAAGGGCCAGCTTTGAAATCTCTTCTTCTAGTCCCACTGTCAAGGATCTCTAGGTATGTCTGTAGGGCTGCAAGTAGAAGCTTCAAGTTTATGTTCACATGTGATTTTTCCATAGCTCAGAGGGAGTCTTCTGCTAATGAAGGTTTGGTGAGTACATAGATGGGAAACTCCTGTGTTCCAGCACATGCTCATGCACAGGAGCAAACCCACCGAAGCCCTGTGAACTAGGAGTGTTGCATGCACTCCTGTGCCCTCACATAGGCTTAAGGGTTAGAGGTGCAAGCTGTGTTCATCAGACTTGATTCACTCAGTTGCTTGGGCTAGGACCCTGGAGATGGCCTTGGGGCCTCCCTTTCCTCTGCTTCCCAGGTTTAGATTTCATGAAGTCATGTCACCTCTTGGAAATACCTTTCAGATCTATTGACTGCTCTCCAGCCCTGCTCTGTCCTAAGCCATTACCAGTTCCTACTTAGACAGTTGCCCCTTTTTTCTGGTTCCAGTCTCCGTGTCTTACTGCCCTTCAATACTTAAGCCTTGCATATTCCTTTGCATGTCTTTGTGTGGTGTCCCCACTACTTACCTCATCTTTTCGGCCACTCTTAATATATTGTGCTTCATGTCTTTGAACTTGCCAAACTCTCACCATTCTTGTGTGTGTGTGTGTGTGTGTGTGTGTGTGTGTGTGTGTGTTTTGGTTTTTAGGGACAAGGTTTCTCTGTGTAACTCTGACTATCCTGGAACTCACTCTGTAGACCAGGCTGGCCTTGAACTCATACAGATCCACCTGCCTCTGCCTCTTGAGTGCTGGGATTAAAGATGCACACCACCACTGTCTGGCCAAACTCTTACCATTCTTAAAGGTTTATCCTTGTGGTCTTCTGAGAATACCTTCAGTGTTCAGTCTCTCAAGAGCATGTCCTTAGAGGTATACCCCATACTTCTCTCTACTCTATCCCTTCTGGATAAATCAGATGACCATTATCAACATTACTGATTCTTCCTTCCTGCTTCCATTGTAGGTTGTAAGTATAAAGTTATTGGTTTTGATTTATTTCATGTCTGCCTTTCCATGCACAGTATATCTCATGAAACAGGGATCATTTCTCTTGCTCAAAAGTGTTCATCCTCTCAGCCAGTGCCCAACATATACCAGGTGGGCAAGAAACAATTTTTGGATATTGATATAATGAGAAATGTTAGCAGGTATCTGTTACAGACATGTGACATGAAAATAGTCTTATACCGTAAACAAAGAAGCTCACCTGAGACAAGACTCTGAGATGTTTGTGCATGGGGAGCAAGCCAGGGAAGACTGGAGCTACGGTGTGATGTCCTCCAGCCCCTCTCTATTTGAAACATCAGAAGAGAACGAGAAAAAAAATATTTGTTTTACAGCTCTACCAAGATCCAGCCCTCCCTTTCCTCTTCCCCCTTGCATCAAGTACATCCTGTACTTTTGGCAACATGTTGACTGGATATTTAAAAGCTGTGAACTGTTCTGAAAATTTCACATACTGGGTTATGAGCCATGTGTATTTGATCAAAATTCAATTACTCCACTGTACCATACTTGGAAGCCTATCATCCCGAGTTATGAAGTATGACGAAATAGGGAACCTAATTGGTTCAGTATGGGAAGAGTATCAACCAAGCTTGTTATGATAAATAGCTTCCTGTGTTAAGGGTTCTCCAGAGCTTACAAGTATCTTGGCTAGCCTCCTTCAGTGCAATAGGAATATTGCTCCGAGGGACCTCCTAGATCACTGTCCCTCCTGGAGACTGCAGTTTTATTCCACTTACTCCTTCTTCTTTTTCATCTCTTTATTTAGAATTTCAGCACCTGATGACTTCCTTACCTTTTTTTTCCCTTAGAAAAACAATTTCAAAACTTATATTCCAGGTACAGAAAGCAATGAATATCCTTGTATCCATGACTTAGAACTAAGAAATAATCTTCATTTTTATCAGTTTTTGTTATGCTCTTTTCCCTGCTTCTTGAGGCCTAGATTGGATGTACCTTAGTGTAATGGAATTTACAGGCTAACCTGAGGGACTCAGAAGGACTTGCGGATTATTCTGGAGATGGAGCTGCAAGTTACAAGTGCCTCAGGTGTTGAAATTGTGTCTGTATTAATTACTTGCTGCATTGCTGTGACAAACTACTCTATGGAGAAAACTTGAGGGGGCGGGTTCCTCTCGGCTCATGGAGTCCTGTCAATCTCTGCAGGAAAGGCATTGTGTGGGAAGGGCATGGTGGAGGGTCCTAACTTCACAGATCAGGAGGTGGGGAAAAGCTGGCGGCCGCCTCCAAAGGCTTCCATCCTCCAGATCTACATCCTAAAGGACCTGTAACCTTCAAGATGGTGCCACAAGCTGGGAGCCAAGCTTTCAAAACATGAGTCTGTGGGAGACATTTCAGACTGAAAACATCACTGTCAAAGAGTTGCTGGGTAGACAAGATTACAAGGATTCATATAGGCTTGCTTTAGAAGTAAGGAGAAAACCCAAGAAAACCGAATGGTTTGGAGAAGATTAAAAACAAAATGCAACATTTCTGTGATTTTTGGCCTTTATGGACCAAACGTGCACAACATTTTTCAGGGAATTACATCCTGAGTTTGATTAGAAGTGTTATCTTCTAGTGGTCTTAGTAAAAGGTCAAACAACTGGGTGGTTGCCATTCTCTTTTCTTTTTATTTTAGGGGTCAGGGTCTTATGTAGCTCAGGCTGGCCTCAAACTCACTGTGTAGCCTAGGATGGCCTTGAACTCTTGATCCTGCAAGTGCTGGGATTACCTGCATGCATTACACTGTCCAGTCGGTGATTGCCAATTTAACTTCTGAAAAACAGTCAGTAGTAATGGAGACGGTTTCCTTAGCTTCAGGGCTCAGTCATGTTGCCCATGTTTGGCCTTAATTCAAGTCTGCTACCTGCATTTACTTTTCCAAGTTTCTTTTCATTTGATCTTCTTCTTGCATCAGACCATCCTGTTTAACTTGTTAACAAAAATACAAACTGCTAAGCATGCATTTGTCTACTGGAAAATTTTTGTGTTCCATAAAACGTTGTTTTGGTGAAACGCAAGGGCTTCAGTTTGTCCTTGACAACAATTCATTAATCATGAGTGCTGCAGTACACTACCCAGGAACAGAAAATGATCCTCAGTGCAGTAAACACCCGAGCCTGCAAAATCCAGAGCGAGCGCCTTCTGGGCTCTGCAATGGGAGGTGGCAGTGCGGCCAGGACCGTGTTGGAGCTGCGTTCTGTACCCACCAGGGTTACTTTCAGAACTGCAGTTGTGAACTGCAACATTGTGAGCACCAAAGTGGTCTGCTTGCCTGCCTTGCGCCCCTCTGTCAGTGGATCATCCTTTCATGGCTAGCATCCCTAAGAGCTACAGATTTCAAAAACTAGACCATGACTGTGGGCACTTAGATATAGCTCCCTTTTTGCAAATCAGTTTTTTTTTTTTTTTTTTTTTTTTTTTTGGTAGTAAATCTTCCCTGGTTGAGCAGCACTGGAACAGAGTTATCCATGTATGGTAATTAAGGAAATAGTTCTTGTCACTCTAATAGGGACAAAGCTCTGTTTGGTTGTGAGAAAGTCAAGTGGTAGAGAATTTTTGGAATGTAAAGAAAAATCAAGGGAATCCAGTTACCAGCATGTGGTTATTCTAAAGATAAACAGTGGGTAAGAGATGCATTACTTTTAGAAGTTGGTAGAGACATTAAATAACAAAAATATGTCAACTCTTGTTTTTGTAAAGAGAACAAAGTAACACTTACTGAAAATCATTGTTTCAAGAAAAGATACTCTTTAATTTTTCTCTTTTGGCAGAGTTTGTTGTTTTTTTTTCATAAGCTTCAATATGTTAATATATATTTGTTGTTGTTACTTTGAAATAGGGTCTCAGGCTGTCTGGCCTTGAACCTGAAACAATTCTCCTGCCTCAGGCTCTCAAGTGCTGGGTTTGCATATGTGCAACACTGTACCCAACTTAGAATGTATTAAGACCTAGCTTCACCAAATGAGGGTCAAATCTCAAAGCAGCAAATGGCAGTGTTAACACAATTGTATCAATAATTGCAACAAACTCCTCATTGCAATGAAAGTAGTACCAATATGGGAGGACCAAAGTGTATTAATTGAATTGGTGCTGACAGAAGGAAAGATTCCCTTATGGATTTCATATGTGCCAGAATGTGGTGTCCCATCATTCTTTCCCATGTTCTTTATCACTCTCCTGTCCATTTGCATTAATCCACCTAGGCTACCATGTATCTCATTTTATCTCAAGCATGGCGGAGGAAAGCGTAATCATGCTAACTAGTTTTGAAATGAATAATTCCCTGGAGTGTAGCTAGAGTTTTCCTGCCTGGCCCACAGTCAGGACAAATCTCTGTCACCCGCCAGTCCCACAGCCGCTCAGACCCAACCAAGTAAACACAGAGACTTACATTGCTTACAAACTGTATGGCCATGGCAGGCTTCTTGCTAACTGTTCTTCTATCTTAAATTAAGCCATTTCTATAAATCTATACCTTGCCACGTGGCTCGTGGCTTACCGGCATCTTCACATGCTGCTTGTCATGGTGGCGGCTGGCAGTATCTTCCTCCACCTTCCTGTTCTCTCAATTCTCCTCTCTATTAGTCCTGCCTATACTTCCTGCCTGGCCACTGGCCAATCAGTGTTTTATTTATTGACCAATCAGAGCACATACAGACCATCCCACAGCACTGGAGCCACAGAAAACAGATGGAAAACAAAGTTACTTTATTTCTTTAGAAGAAATTGGAGTGAAGGAGTTAGTATTTGCATAGTATCAACGTCTTCCTAAGGATTCTGCTCTATAGAGCTAGAGAGATGGCTCAATGGTTAAGAGCACTAGCTGTTCTTCTAGAGGACCTAGGTTCAATTCCCAGCACTCACATGGCAGTTCACGACTGTCTGTAAATCCAGTCCAGGGGATTTGATGTTCTTCTCTGATCTCTTCTGCATCAGGCACACATGTGGTAGACATAAAGATGGGCAAAATACTCATACACATAACAAAAATAATAATAAAAGAATTGTACTCTCTAGACCCCACTCCTACATGATAATCTACAGGCAATCAGCTAACTGCAGTTGAGAATCAGTGTTCTCCAGGGATGAGCCCCTTGAGAGGTTATCTAATCCCAAATGGTCATCCATGTACATATGAGCATGCTCTGTGTGTGTGTGTGTGTGTGTGTGTGTGTGTGTGTGTGTAACAATAATACACTAATAATTAAAGAAGTCATGAATTGGAGGGTAGAAGGAATTGGAAAGATGGAAATGATGGAAATACAGTATTCATGTGAAATTCTCAAAAAAAAAGTGCTCTGAGCATTGAGAGATCTAGAGGTCAACACACTTTTCCTATAAAAGACCAGATAGTAAATATCTGTGTCCTGTACAACCTCTGTCACAGCCACTCAGGTTTGATGTGTGGCGCAGACACTGTTATATAACATAAAATGAGTGTGGCTGCTTCCAGTAAAGCTGTATTGACAGACACTGAACTCTGAAGTTCATGTCACTTTCATGTATCAAGAAGCTTTCTTTTTCTGATTTTTTCCCCAACATGTTACAAATGTAAAGTATTCAGAGAGTAGAAAGTTGGATTTGGCTCACAAGCCTTAGCTGTAACTGATCCTGGCCCTGATGGTCAGTTTTCTTTTCATTTTCTCCTCCTCCTCCTCCTCCTCCTCCTCCTCCTCCTCCTCCTCCTCCTGTTCCTCTTCCTCCTCTTCCTCCTCCTCCTCTTCCTCCTCCTCCTCTTTCTCCTCTTCCTTCTCCTCCTTCTCTTCTCTGTCTCTGTCTCTGTCTCTCTCTCTCTCTCTCTCTCTCTCTCTCTCTCTCTCTCTCTCTCTTTCTCTCTCTCTCTCTCTCATGGTGAAGGTATTTTCTGGGGATGTACCTATGATACTATGATAAATCCAGATGGAGCCTAACCCAAAACATTTTTTTTTAAATTCCACGGAGGACAAATTGTTGCCCCTTTTGCTATAAACAAGGGCCAGTTAATTTGTCATTGTCTGAGTGTCAGCCTTATTTTCCAGTAGGGGGCTAAATTTGGTTCTCTGCTGTTGGAAGAGTGAGCTGTCAGTACTGGTTACTTCCAGATCCAATACAAGGAAGGGAGAAATCTGTCAATGTTATTTGAGCCATAGAAATCTTTCATTGCTATTGTGCTAGCTGGGCTTATGTCAACTTGACGTACTAGAGTTATCTGAAAGGAGGGAACCTCAGTTGAGAAAATTCCTCCATAAGATCCAGTTGTAAGGCATTTTTTAAATTAGTGATTGATGGGGGAGGGCTCAGCCCATTGTGGGTGGTGCCATCCCTGGGCTGGTGGTCCTGGGTTCTATCAGAAAGCAGAATGAGCAAGCCAAGCCAGGACAAGCAAACTATTAAGCAGCTCACTCCATGGTCTCTGCATCAGCCCCTGCTTCAGGTTCCTGCCTGTTTGAGTCCCTGTTCTGACTTCCTTCAGTGATAAACAGTGATGTGGAAGTGTAAGCTGAGTAAACTCTTTCCTCCCCAACTTGCTTTTTGGTCATGGTGTTTCTTTGCAATAGTAGAAACCCTAACTAGGACAGTTATTGAATCCATAAATATAACAACCACCTCTGCCAACATGGCCACCTTAATCTTGAACACAATGAACATGGTTGGACCTTAGTAGGTCAAATTGTCACTGACACAGATCAGACCATCTTTTCTACTGTTGTTGAGAATCTTCTGCAGTGAGAGCATTCACACAGGATGCAAATATTTTCACACTACATTCTATGATGTTGGTCCTTACTACTCTCTCCTTGTCATCTTTGTTACCAACCTTCCAACTGAAGACCTTATTTTTGAGAATTTTATACCTGATGGTTGTAGCTACATAATTTATATGCCACATTCTCCCTGTTCCAGCTCCTCCCTTCTCGTCATTCCATTCCTTCTCAACTTCATAACCTCTTCTTTAAATATATATGTATGTATGTATAATCTACACATGTATTAGTCAGGGTTCTCTAGCGAAAAAGAACTGATAGCATGAATCTCTTTCTATATATATATGTATACACACACACACACACACACACACACACACACACACACACACACACACACACACGGTATTTATTAGAGTGGCTTACAGGCAGTGGTCTGACAATTCCAACAATGGCTGTTTCTCAAGTTCAAGGACCCAATAGTTGTTCTATCGATGAGTCTGGATGTCTTAGGTGGTCTTCAATATAAATAGAAATGCCAAAGAAGTAGGCTTTAAGACCAGTGAAGGAATGAACTTGTCACAGAGAGTGAGGGCAAACAGGCAAAGAACAAGTTTCCCTTTTTCATGTCCTTATATAAGCTGCCACCAGAAGCTGTGTGCCACCTCAGATTATCCAGATTTATCATGAGTCTTCACATCACAAATGATCCAATCAAGAAAAGCCCCTCACTAGTGTACCAGCTACTTGGGTTTTAGTTAATTTCAAATGTTGTCAAGTTGATACCTGTTATGGAATATTTAACTATGTAAAGATGTGTTACATTGGTTTCTGCTGTGGAACATTACTTTAACTGTGGAAAGGTGTGTTACATTTGTTTCTGCTGTATGTGAGAAGATGTGTTGTTTCACCTCGTTTGCCTAAGGCACATGATTGGTCTAATAGAAAGCCAAATGGCCAATAGCTAGGCAGGAGAGTGTTAGGAGGAGCTGGCAAGGGAGAGAGAATAAGTAGGAGGAGAAATCCAAGAATGAGAGAAGAAGAAGAGAACAGGGAGAAAGAGAGGGGAACACCCAGGGCCAGCCAGTCAGGCAGCTGCCAGCCAGAATAGGACATACAGAAAGAAAGGTAAAGAGCCCCAAGGCAAAACATAGGTGAGGAGAAACAGCTTAAGTTAAAAGAGTTAGCAAGAAATGAGTCTAAGCTAGGCCAAGCATTCATCACTACTAAGAAGTCTCAGTGTCATGATTTGGAAGCTGGTTGGTGGTCCAAAAGAAAAAGCTTGATATAGACACCCAAGAGTAGCCATCATACTCACTGAGTAAAATTTTAAATATTTTTATTCACATATAAATTATACATAATGAGTTTCACTATGTAATTCCACACACATATATAAAGTATTTCGATTGTATTTACCCTTCCATTACCCTTTTATCGACTCAGCTTTGATTGAGAACCAGAGCCACTTCAGTCCTGAAGTAGGACTGCTTTCTTGCTAGATGAAGCAAACTCATGTGGTACAGCCTGCTTTGCAGGCAGAGAGCAGGGTGTTTATCTGAATAACACTGGCATTGTAGGCACCAGCCTCTGAGCTGATTTGCTCTGGTAAAGAGACCATTTCTAGGGCTAGAGCCCTTCTTGCCAGTGTGTTTGAGGTTTTCAGTTTGATCTCCAGCAATACAAAAAAGGTGGTGCTGTGTGTGTGTGTGTGTGTGTGTGTGTGTGTGTGTGTGTGAGAGAGAGAGAGAGAGAGAGAGAGAGAGAGAGAGAGAGAGAATATTACAGTGCTGCCATGTAACTAAAGGAATCTGTAATCATTTTACAAAATATGTGAACCTTTATGAATGTCTATAGTAGTGAATTAAGTAATAAAAATCTCTACTCCATAACCTGTAATTGGGAGACAATGCCTCTGTCACCCTACTATAGGCATTCAAATAAATAGCTCACTGCCAGGTTATCTCTTTTTAAGTTGGTGGTCAGTGGGGTCCCATAAACTCCTCCAAACATTACAGGCCATTGCCATTGCCACTGATCTTGGCTACCCACCAGAACTTGATAGTAAGACCCTATTGCCAAAGACACCATGTGCTTGAATCATAGGTTATGGAAAAATCAAGCTGGTACTGACCTAGAAGATCCATCCCTACTGGCTAGCTTTCATAGTGCTGGAACATTCTATTTATGTTACTAAGGAGAAAAGTAATCAACCTTTTTACTCAGATGTAAGCCCAGCAAGTAACAATAATGATTGGCCTGGAAGGATATGCCCACTTGTGCAATGGTAGTATGAATGTTATGGTAACTATCTTAGTTAGGATATCTATTGCTGTAAAGAGACACCATGATCACAGCAACTCTTATAAAGGAAAGCATTTAATTGGGGCTGGCTTACATTTCAGAAGTTTAGTCCATTTTCATCATAGCAGGAAGCATGGCACCATGCAGGCAGACATAATGCTGAAGAGGTAGCTGAGAGTTTTACATCCAGTTCAGCAGGCAGCAGGAATGGACTGAGACACACTAGGCCTGACTTGAGCTTCTGAGACCTCAAATCCTACCCCTCATGACACACTTCCTCCAACAAGACCACACCTCCGAATAGTGTCACTCCCTATGACCAAGCATTCAAATACATGAGTGTATGGAGGCATTACCTATTCAAACCACCACAGTAACGAACCACTTTCTGATTGGATTTAAGGCTCACTCCACAAAATAGAGCTCATGACTGATACTGCTAACTAGGCCCAAAACCTGTGACTTGTTAGGTCATAAACCTGGGGAGACCCTAATGTTAGTATTCTTCTAAATAAACACAGCATTCAACTGACCCCTAAGTTCTTATCTTTATACTAGATTAGTGCATCTCCCAACCCTCATCAAAAACAAAACCAAACAGATAAACCAAGAAAAAAAAAGGTAGAATAAACAGTAGACAGAAGAGTCTGAATGGTGCCTGTGGCCATGTCAGAGGAGCAGCTGGTGGCAATTGAAGCTCAAGGTGTCATCCCACCAGGAAAAAGCTCTCTGATGGGTCAACCTTGGACAGGCAAGACCCTGGGACCCCAGACCCTGGAATGTCTTTTGCTTCCACTGTGCCTTTACATGTTTGCTGCTGCTATCTTTCTCAGGTATCTGAGATGTGTATCTGGCATGATGTGATTGGGTGGAGAGAGATCCCCACTGCCTGTAATGTAGTGTGTTCATCTCATGGAAATGTCCCATTCTACTGGGCATTTTTACCTGTGGACTGTTATGAAGATGATTCCTCCCTAAGCTATACTGTCTAATTGATAATAATAATGTTAGCTTATACAAAGTTTTGATGAATAAAGATAAATACAAGGAAATGTTATACAGCTAGGGCCTATGAGTTTTACCTAAGGAGCTGCATAGATCACAGTTCAGGTAAATGATTAAGGAAAATAATTGAGTCTACAGGAGCCAGGCTGCCTCTAATTCCCTTAATGCTGAAAGATGTAGTCATAGGTTTTGGTGTGCACCATCAGCTGAAACAAAGCTTTACAGTAACATCAGGTTAGAACAGATGCTTTGATAATAATTTAAAGATGAAAAAACCCAGAAAATAATCTAAAGTTCACAAGGACACATAGCTGAATTATAGATTCATTAGGTTAGGGTCAAAAATACAAAGCAGCCCAATTGTTGCTAGCTGACATACTTTCCTTGCTAGGTTGGTTGGTGATCAAAGGTGATGATTAATGCATTATACTCATTTCTGCCCTCAATCTCCTGATATAAAAAAACTATTGATGAGTGGGTACACACCCTAAAGATTTAAAGTAGAACTGACTGATTCTTTTTCATATATAAAAGTTACGTTTGTGATTCCTTTAAGATTCCTTATAAGATTACCTCTCAAGATACGCAATAAAGCAATTAGTCCTTTCTTTGTAACTGCAAAATACAGCCTGCCAGTAAAAGACCTGACTGAGAAGAATATCTTGCTTCCCCACATGGTTAATCTATAACAAGTTGCTTGGGTATGAATGTAAGTGGGTTATTGGAATAATTTGTTTTTCACCTGTAATACATAAAAAAATTAATCTTGTAAAGGATATGGAAAACATGCTGTTTTTTTTACTGTTTGTTTTGTATTCATTGTAATCATTCACTTGAAAAACAGAATGTAACCACACTGCAATTCCTATAGTGCCTGAAAAACTTTGTTGGGGGTATATAAGCTGTAGAAAAAAATATACAGCAGAAAGAACATAGAAGAAAGAACACAGAAGAACATAGAAGAATAAAGAAGGAAACCTTCAAGAGAGAGTGTGAGTGTCTTTTTCCCTTAATCCCCTCAGACAGGAAAGTCTTAGCACTTCCTTTTGAGCCCTGTGCTGCTGGAGGCTGTTCCCCCAGGCAGCCATAGAATGGCTAGCTGAGTCATTAGGGCATGAGACTTTTAGAGTCTGCAGGCAGTCCTGCTTGATTTCTGGTTGCCTCTCACACACCTGGGTAGTCAGATCACTGATGCTGGTCACACATTCTGGAGGACCTTCAGGGGTCAAGTTGTAAGTGCTGTTCTTACCCCTGGACAGTCTGCTGGGAGGTCAGGTCATAAGTTCTTGTCCCACCTTCACAGACTGGGTTGGAAATATTGGCTCCAGGCCTTGGCAGTCCATTTCACCCCTTGGAACCTATGTTTGTGTTTCCCTGTGGGCTCCAGATCTGACCAGTTTCTACCTCACTGAAGACTGTACATTTCTTATGAAATATTTTTGAGATTAGTATAATTGCATCATTTACGCCTTCCTTTTCTTCCCTCCAAACCTTCTCATGTACCTGCCCCTGCTTGCTTTCTTTCAAATTCATGGCCTCTTTTTTTTTTTTGTTTAACTATTGGTGTGTGTGTGTGTGTGTGTGTGTGTGTGTGTGTGTGTGTGTATGAATACTAAATACAACCCAGTCAGTTTGTATAATGTTACTTGTATGTATATATTTTCAGGACTGACTATTTGATATTAGATAACTAAATGCTGTGCTCTTCCCTAGGGAAGACAACTTCTGCTTTCAACATTCCTTAGTAGCCTGTAGTTCTATGTCTAGTGTCAGAACACGGTCCAAGAGTGGAATCGGGTGAGGGGAATTCTGAGTGCTTGTGAGAAAACTCCAAGAATACAAGACAAGAGACTTGTGATCTCAGTTTCTTCAAGAGCACAAAATTGTTCTTGGAATGTGCTTTTGTGCCCCTCCTAGGTATAGCAGATAGGAGTGAGTTTACTTCCAATTATTTATTACAGCTGGTTACTGTTGTTTGTTTATCTGCCTCTAAATCATGTTTTTTTCTCATGTGCTGCTTATCCTTGTGATTGTACACTTTACTCATGATTCTTCTTAACCCTCAGAATATAAGTTGTCTTTAGTCTACCTCGTTTTTAGGCTCTATCTTCCCAGGTTCCACTGCCCTTAGAGCGGTAAACAGTTTAGGGTTGAGGCCTTGTGAGCTTTCCCTGGTCCACATTAGCATGTCTATTGGTGTCATTCTTGTTCATGTCATATATAGGCATGCTGATGAATCTTCATGGGTGTTGCTTCCCTGATATTCCTAGGAGAAATACTCTCACAGTAAACTCTCTGTTCCTCTGGCTCCTACAACCTTTCTGATCCCTCTTCGGTAATAGCTGTGTTGTAGATATTGGAACAGGGATCCATGACTCTGAAATCTGATCACTTGTAGAAGTTTAGTTCTCACTCCTCATCAAGGCAACTTCTCTTGCAACAAACAGAGACTGTCGCAGAAAAACCACATGTGATGAAAACACTGTATGGTTCTGATTCCAAGTTTCTTCCTTGCAGTTTGTAGGTACTCTGCAGGCCTAGTTTCAGCGTATAGTACAATGACAATCGGTCTTAGTATCCAGAGAGTCTGAGCTGTTCATATAGGGTCTGGCATTGTCAAGCCACCAGTTAATCAGGGACCTTTAGAAGGTGGTGTACTGCTTCTGTGCCTGGAAGATTTTCTAGGTGTGTCCCCTCTACTGCCTCCACATGCAACTTTCTTTGCCTCCTCTTTTTCCCATCCCCCTCTTTAAAATGCCTGTAAGTGACAGTATAGTGCCAATTTTCTGAGCCTCTCTGTTTTTGTTTGTTTTGGTTTTTCAGGAAAGGGTTTCTCTGTGTAATGGCCCTGGCTGTCCTGGATCTCACTCTGTAGACCAGGCTGGCCTTGAACTCATAGAGATCTGCCTGCCTCTACCTCTGGAGTTCTGGGATTAAAGGAGTGCACCACCACATCTCTGGACGCCCTCTTGTTGGGAATGTGGCGCTTTCCTGACTGTGCCAATCCCTCCAGGGCAGAAGCTGGCTTTTTTTTTTTTTTCGGTTCTGTTTTTAAAAGTTCCCTGCTTTATTTTGCTACTAGACAAGAGATTTCTGGTCATCACCCATCTCTTTTGATAACTATTTTCCATGCCCATTTGTCACCCACTTACCATGTTGGATCCTTCTTTACTTCAAAGGGTCCCCAGCACCAGCTCAGCTCTCCTCAGATGCGTTAACCTGCCCAGATGATCTCTCTTATTTTTTGATAGCATCTCATTATTAGATAGCCCAGGATTGGCTGGAACACAAATCCTCCTGCCTCCACTTTCTGAGTGCTGAGATTACAGGTGTGCATAGTCACCTCTGACTTCCAGTATAGGCTAAAGGATTTTGTTCTGTTCTCCTTTGGTTATTTATGTTTTTCTTCTGCACTAAGAACCATGATTGTTAAGAGCATGTCAGAATTGGAATATTTTACAACTGTATATGTATGTTTGGTAATACACTGTGATAACATCATCCTCTCCCAGGAGAAGTGCTGATACCATCATCATCATTTTTGCATATTGGACACATAATTAAAAAGATTTCTAGCCAGCTTTTCTAAATTAAATTATCCTGTTTCTCTTTAACTATGTTTTACCTCTGGAATTTTTACCTTTCTTTATTGTATACATTTTTCTTTCCTTCTTACTTTGTGGCTGGCTGTGTAGCTGGGTGGCTGGCCACTGGTGTCCTCCTTTCTTTCTCCTTTGCTCGCTCCTCCATCTTCTCTCAAGCCTAGTTTTCTTCTATTTATTCTCTCTGCCTGGCATCCTCATCCATCCTTTCTCCTGCCTAGTTATTGACTGTTCAGCTCTTTATTAGACCAATCAGGTCTTTTAGACAGGCAAAGTAACACAACTTTATAGAGTTAAACAAATGCAACATAAAAGAATGCAACACATCTTTGCATCATATATTCCACAGCAGGTTAGCACTTTGTTCTAGTTCATGAATATTAAATCAATCTCCAAATCTAATCTCTGAGACCCTTGAGGCTCTGTTGCCCAAGACAGCTCCAGGTACTGAGTTCTGTAGCAGCTGGTGTCCAGTCAGGAGGCAGAAGCCACATTAACAATTACAACAGGAAACATTTACTGTGAAAGAGATACAATAGCTTCATAAATGTACAGCTACTTTGAGTATCTTTACTTAGCCATAGAGTGTGCTATTTCCACATGTAGTTTCAAATATTGTTATTTTTATTTCAAAAAAGATTTTATGTTCTGTCTCTTCTCTACTTTGGGGCTCTTCAGGAATCGCTACTTTACATATCTTGGACGTTCTTTGCTCAACTTTAATATTTATCTCTTTTTTCCCCTTTGTTTCTTTTTGTTTTTCTTCATTTTTTCTTGCTTATAAAACTGTTAGTTTTCTTTACTTTCCAACTGTTAACATATTACTATATCTATTTGCTTTTATTTTTCTCCTATCACCATTATTTTTATTTGATTATTAATTACTTTTTGAGACATGATCTCACTATGTCACTCTGGCCAACCTAGAACTCTCTACATAGATCAAGCTGGCCTCTAACTCAGAGAGATCTGCCTGCTTCTACCTCCAAAATGCAGGGATTAAAGGCATGTACCATTGTCTTAGTTCCTTTTTTTATTGATGTGATAAGACACTGTGACCAAGGCAAAGTTTATTGAGGCTTACAGTTTCAAAGGGTGAATCCATCACCATTATGAAAGAGAGCACTGTAGCAGGCTGGAATGGTGTTGGAGCAGCAGCTGAGAGCTTACATCTGCTATACAAGCAAGAGGCAGAAACAACTAGGAATGTTGTGAGCTTTTGAAAACTCAAAGCCCAACTCGAGTGACATCTCCATCAAGGCCATACATTCCAATTCTTCTCAAACAGTTCCAGCAATAGAGGACCAAGTATTCAAACATATGGGTCTCTGGGGGTCATTCTCATTCAAACCACCACATCTATCATACCCAGATCATTTTTATTTTTATAAAGCATTTCTTTATATTGACAACTTTTTCTTGCTCATGCCATTTCTGCCTTTCTGGTTCTGATTTGTTATTTTACTTACGTTATTTTCTGACTGTCTTTCAGCTTGTCTTTGATTGTCAACCTAATACAGCCTAGAATAATTTGAGAGCAAAACATCAGTTGAAGAATTACCTAGATCGAATTGGCTTAGGGGAATTATCTTGATCATTAATTGATGTGTGAAGGCCCAATGTAGGTGGTGCAATCCTTAGACAGATGGTATATCTATATCTATATCCATATCCATATCCATATCCATATCCATATCCATATCTATATCTATATCTATATTAGCTATTTAAGCATGAGCCTGAGTTTCTCTTCTGATTTCACTGATGGACTGTGCCATGGAAGTGTAAGCCAAATAAACCATTTACTTCCCTAAGTTGCTTTTGTTGGAGTGTTTCATCATAGTAACAGAATGAAAGTATAATAGAAATTGATACCAAGAAGTCAGGTATTGCTGTGATATATCTGAACATGCGGCTTTTATGCCTTGGACTATTTTGTTGGAGGATTGCAGAGACATTTTTAGAACTTTGAGTTGGAAAATAAGAGTGCTTAGAGCTTAGTGAGATGTTCTTGTGGGAGGTTGGAAAACGATGTTGAGTGAAATGTGGACTGAACTAGGGGCCATTCATTGATGTTTTGGTTAAGAACTTGCATGTGCTGTTCATTCTGGGGGTGAAGAATCAGCTGTGATTCACAGGAGATCAGCACCACTGTGATGGAACTTGTGTTTCACTGAGAAAATGAGATACCTATTCGCTGGGGCTAAAACTAAGCTGTGATCTGTAGAAGGTCAACATCGCAGAAGTAAAATCTTTTGTGAACAGCAACAGATTTCCTCAGGGCCAGGCAACCAAAGCTGTGGCCAAGGCTATCTTAAGCTGGCAGCCAAACTTAGTAATGTGTAAGAGTCCCTATGTGGTACTGATTTTGAAGGCATGAGAGCTGCAACATTTAAAAGAGTCATGGAGAGAATCTAGAATTGGCTCCCTGTAACAGGGTTCTAGTCCATGAAGAGAGGCCATCGTGAAGGTGCTGTGTCAGTTGCAGTGGAGAACCCAGGGTGTTGGAGATGACAGGACCACAAGATAGCCATCAAGGACAGTAGTATGAAGCTGTTCTAAGCCCATGACAGCTGTGTGTTCTATAGATGGCAGAGTTGGAGAAGTGGGATTGATAAACCCCTGTGGGGCCCAGAAGATTATTAGTGACTCCCAAGTTTCAGACATTGAGCTAAAATTTTTGGATATATACCCCTGATTGTGTTGACTTGGTGGATCCTATGCCCCAGTTCTTCCCTTTTGGAATAAGAAGTATGAAAGTAGTTTTTGATTTTGCAAGATGCTTCAGGTAAGAGATTTTAGATTTTTGAAGATGCACTGAGCTTTGTTGAATTTTTAAAATGAGTGTGGGACTCCCTGTGTTTGTATTTGATGTTCACACGAGATCTTGCGGACAAGAAAGAAAAGATTATGATTTAAAAATGATGTTTTTGTGTTTCAATTTACAAGGGGGACCATCAGAAAAGCCTTAGCTGAGGAATCTCATAGATCAAATTGGCCTGTGGGCATGTCTGTGTGGGGTTGTGTTGATTATTAACTGATATAAGAGGACCCAGCTCACTCTGGTGGTATTATTACTAAACAATGGTCTGGGGCTCTCTAAGAAAGCTAGCTAAGTACAGCCAGAAAACAGAGCAGCAAGCAGATTCCCTTCATGGTTGCTTGCTTCAAGTACTTCCCTGAGTTCCTCTTCCCTCAGTGAAGGATGATGGCCTGGGAATGTTGGCCAATAAGCCCTTTACTACCTTAAGCTGCTTTTGGTCAGAAGGTTTTACCATAGCAACATATTGAAATGAGAACATCTCATTACAGTTTTGATTTGCTTTATGTTTTTCAAATGTGGGAATATTCATAGTCTGTAGGGATCTTCTCCTATCCCTTTTTCTCTTCTTCTTCCTTCAATAGTAATTTCATAGTGTAGTTAATCTTGGTACAGTCTTCGTTTGTTACCATTTGAATTTATATTTGGTTTAATTGAACTTTTACAATGAGGTTTGCCTTGGAAAGTCTCCCACTTTGAAGAGCACCTTTCCTTTCTCACCCATCAATGTTCATAAACATGGTGGCCTGCTTCCTGAGGTTGCCTGGCTCACCTCCTCTCCCGTACTTTGATCTGATCCTTGATTTTCATCTACCTCTGAGGGTGCTCCTATTCCACTACTCTTTTTCCAACTCTAGCAGTTTCCCCTGTAGAGTTTTGTCCTGGGACTAAGCCCTGTTGGGTCTGTTTTACGAATCCACTGGGACTACTTCAGCTCCTCCCAGGCCTCGCGCTTGGCCTCCTGCAGCCAACCACTATTGAAGACTCTGAAGTTATTCCTACAGTAGCCTGTAGCGCTTTTAGTCAGTGTTCTAGTCAGTTTTCACCGCTGCAACAACCTATTTTAGAAAACCAATTTATAGAAAGAAGATTAATATCAGCCCACAGTTTCAAAAGTCTCAGTCTGTGGCTGGGTGGTTCCATGGCCTGTGGCGAGGCAGAATATGATAGCAGCAGGAACATAACATAGACGAGGTACTAACTAACAGCATAGAGGTCAGAAAGGAGTGAGAGAGAAAGCAAGGAAAGGTACCAAGGACAAGACAAAGTCTTTAAAGACACACCTCAGTTGACCCATTTTCCCCTAAGGGCTCCATTTAGCTCTAAATTCAACTACTCTACTGGTGAAGTGGGTGATCTTGTGATCCAATCACATCTCAACAGCGCCACCAGCTGGACCAAACCTTCAATGCATGAGCCTTTGGGGTGACACTTTAGAGCCAACCCTCAACAGTAAAGATCTGTACAGGGAAGGAGTTTTAAATCCTTCGGCTTCATCAGTGCTTCCTCTCATATCTCTAGCACAGATGCTGACAACGTGCAGATCTTGTTGCTATTGGTATTTTTTCTCCATTAATCAGAATTTGGAGATTTGTGGGGATATGCTGCCTCTCACTTTTGCTGCAAATATTGGTTGAACTTGGTCTTCTATAAATTTTCAGTATGGGTGGACTCAGCAAGATCCAGAAACACACTGTCACTGCCATCCCCTTTCAGTCTTTGAGGGTGGTACATGTATATCCCTGAGAGTTGCTTTCTACCCTTGTGCTTTTCCTTTATGATGATAGAATTAATGTGGTGATTTTATCAACTGCCAAAATGTTATTTCAACTTTGTGTATAGTAATTGGAAAATATGTATTCAATGGGTTGGTGAACTTTCTTGTTCTATTGCAAGAGGGATTCTAACCCAAACTTCATATATTACTTGACCCTCTTAAGTCCTTAATCTTATTAATTGATTATAGTTGAATTGACTTTGGTGCTCTGAAGGAGCAGAGTATCAGTGTCTATCAGTACTCCAAAACCTAGATATTCTTCTTATTCCAATATATATTCATCTTGGAAAATGGATGTGTGTTTTTTTTAGAAGTCAGGTAAATAGTTTACACTCATCCTTGGGATAGTGACACTTAACGGTCCCATCATCATCACTGAACTTGGAGCTTCTTACATAGCAGTGAAATCAAATTTAATATTTGATTATAATAGCACAATGTGATTTTGTGGTGTCAGAATGCAGAATTTTGCTGGCATAAAGGAGTATTTGATGTTACAATGAAGTATTATGACGGCACAGTGGATCTTTGTGATTTTTCATATTCAGTTCTTTGATGTCAAAATTCAACATTGTGATGGCATAATAGAACATCGTGATACAGCAATGGAGCAATATCATAACACAGTGCAGTATTGTGATGCCACAACAGAGTTCGTGATGTCAAAATTTAGCATTGTGAGGGCAAAATAGAGCACCGTAATGTCATGATATAGCATTGTGATGGCACAATGGAGAGTCATTGTAGCTAGAGTTTTCCTGCCTGGCCCACAGTCAGGACAAATCTCTATCACCTGCCAGTCCCACAGCATCAGACTCGACCAAGTAAACACAGAGACTTATATTGGTTACAAACTGTATGGCCATGGCAGGCTTCTTGCTAACTGTTCTTACAGCTTAAATTAATCCTTTTCCATTAATCTATACCTTGCCACATGGCTCGTGGCTTACCAGCATCTTCACATGCTGTTTGTCATCGTGGCGCCTGGCAGTGTCTCTCTGACTCAGCCTTCCACTTCCCAGCTTTATTCTCCTCCTTGTCCCGCCTACACTTCCTGCCTAGCCAATGGCCAATCAATGTTTTATTTATTGACTAATTAGCAACACATTTGCCATACAGAACATCCCACAGCAAGTCATCATGTTGCTAAAATGCTGCATTGTGACATTAAAATAGATCATTGTAATGGCACAGTGGAACACTGTCATATACCAAGGTGGATTTTGAGAGCACAGTGGAGCAATATGATGTCACAAAGGAGGATTGTGTTGACACAATATGGCATTGTGATGGCACAGTGGAGCTTTTTTATGTCACAATGCCTTATTGTGATAGCACAATTGATCAGTATGATATCACAAGGAACATTGTGATGATGAAACAGTGTTGCACTCTGATGGAATAATGGAACTTTGTTATGGCACAATGAATCATTGTAACACCACAGTGGAGTTTTGTAAGCATTGCAGTGACACACTGGATCGTTATGGTGCTACAATGTGGCATTGTGATAGAATAATGGATCATTACGATGTCATAGTGGATAGCTGTAATGACACATTGGATCATTATGATGCTACAATGAATCATTATGATGTCACAAAAGAAAAATGAGATAACAGAGTATTGCATTGTGGTGACACAATGGAGCAATGTGATGATGACAATGTTGCATTGTGATGGCATGATGTATAGCTTTGTGATGGCACAATGAGTCATTACAATGTCACTTGGATCGTTATGACACAATGTGGCATTAAGATGATACAATGGACCATTGTGATATCACAAAGGACAATTATGATGACAGAGATTAGCATTGTAATGGCATAGTAGAGGCCTGTGATGTCACAATGAACCATTGTGCTGGCACAAAGGAACATTGTCATGTCACAAAAGGGCATTGTGATGGCACACTGGTTCATTGTGTTGTCACAAAGTAGCATTGTTATGTCACAACTGAGCATTATGATGGCACATTGGTTTATTGTGTTGTCACAAAGCACTATTGTAATCATGGTAGCACATTTTTGTGATGTCAGAAGCCAACATTATGATAGTATAATGGCCATTATGACATTGTACCTACTACAAAGAAAGGACACCCACCTGTTGTTTAAGGGGTACATGTGATTAAACCATAGATGTACTTCTCTACGTCTTAGTGAAGGGTCACTCTTCAAATCCTTTGGTGTGTTTGATGGTGACCAACTTACGTATAATACTTCCATTTCAACAATATTAGCTCTTTAAGTCTTTGGACTTTTTAAATTTTACAGTCTCATTTGGAGTAGGCCTCTTCTGAGGCTAAATTTCATCTGATCAACTAAGCAAACAGATATATGCTCTTGAATTAGATTGTTGAATTATAATTTTCTAGCAAATATATCTATGTTCACGATTCCTTTTTCTTTGATTACCATTCCCTCAATATAAATATATTATGATATATATTCAGTTTTTATATATGTTAATAACCAAGAAGTTTGAAATATATAAATGAAGACTCTTTTCTCCTTGATATATGATTGATGTGACTCATAGGTCAAGAGACAATGAAATGATTAAAGCCCATTGTAAACGTGGTTCCTACCCACATGTGCGATGGCTGCTGGATGGAGGCCTGGGAACTTGTGCTAGTGTGGCTGGGTTTCAGAGCTGGTGCTGAACTAAAGAGCACAATGTGAGGATTCATAGCATTCCTAGAAAGAAGGTCATAGAAGAATCCCCACACAAGGCAGAAAGAAGTACCTTATTTGATGGGGAGGAGGGGACGCTTTGGCTAGTGAGAGAAGCCTGTGAATTCTGGGAGCTATGGGAATGTATATGCACATGAATTTACCAAAATATGTTAATTTCAGACCTCAGGGTTTCACCCTTTTCTAAGCAAAGTCTAACTTAAGCATAGATGACCAGGTGAGACTATATACATTCAATTTAATTTGAATTCAAAACTCAGTCTTGGCACCTTACTTTTGAAATCATTCTACTGGCTTAAGGGATTTTAAAGATTGTCTGATGGCAGTTAAGGAATTGTCCAGTTCTCTAATTCTGTCTAACCTGCAGGCATGTCCAACCTTTTGACATCGTGACTTGAGGTTATCACCTACGAAGTTCACATTCAAGAATCATGCACTCTAGTTACAAACAAAAAGCAAGCAAGGAAGCAAGCAAACAAAAAGCCATCAAAGTGTTTTAGGTAAGTTTATTATTTTGTATTGGGTATTATTCACAGCTGTCCCCTCAGTAGCTACAGGTTAGACACACCCCATAGAGCTTAGAACTCAAAGAAACTTAAAAAGCCTGAGCTTATAATTTCCCTTTATGAGCTCTCCATTGCTTTAAAAATGTTCTGCAGCCTCACAGTCTCTTTTTACTGTATTCCTACTACACTGACCCACTGAGGTATTGCCTGATTTAGACACACAATTAAATGGCACCTTAGATTATTATGATGCTACATTGTGGGACCACTAAAAATGTGATGATTTAGGTAACTATATTTGTGACTGTTCCCTGAACTGACCCATTTTTGTTCTTCAGGAAGAGTTGAATTATCTTTGCCTTCAGTCATGTGACTTTTCCTGGGGTGGTGGAAAGAAATGCCTACTTACCCCACAGAGAGGGTGCCAACCAATCAAAGAAAGGATTCCCATCCAATCCAGTTTAGTGAACCAATGAGATTATTAGGATTATTTACAGGAGATTGGGTAACTCATAGGCAGCTAAACCACTAGAATACTCCCCATACACACTATCAGCAGAACCACTGGAGAGTCCTAACCCTTAGTCAATTCTACTTCCTATATGTTCTAGTAACCCCCCAAAACCAATGTTCTGGGGTAAAAGGAAGCAGTGGTTAGACTTTCAAGATTTGAACTCTCACTATCATTGCTATAACCTAGTCCTCATCTGCTTATTTCATTGTCGTGACTACAGGCTAAGGTATTCTGTACGTCACCATAGCAACTCTACTTCATGGTGACAAAGGTCATGTCAATACCTGAAAAATACCACTATATCACCTTCAAGCCAACAAAGCCAAACAATTACTGTCAAGTTCTTATTGCTGGGAGTCTGCTGTCTATAACTACTTCTTCTTTTGAAATCTGTATTAGTCACAGCTCAATATAAGAGAGAAAACTCTCTGGGTATTTTAAGCATGAAAGGATCATATACAGGAAATGAGGTGCTTTAAAAATATTTGGAAATGCTAGAGTAACATGAATCAGGAAACCACAAATGGAACTATTAAATTTAATGCTCATCATCATAGATCCTATTTAGAGATAAGGCGACTGGGTTAGGAAGCCACTTCCTCTACTACCACTGAAAGTTTCTTGACAACCACAGAGGTGTTAGCCATGCACTAAGTCTGGTTACCATTGCCCAGTCTCACCTGCTCTCCGTTTCTACTCCATTCCTTTCAAACTAGCATCCCGAGGGAGACTCCTACACATTGGCAAGTTCAGAATTCAGCTTTATATGCAGCATTGGTCTCCCTGGACCACAGCTTTAGCTGACACTGAGGAAATACTTCCTAGAAGATTTTTACCTCAATGATGTTGATCTCTTGTTCACTGCAGCTAACTTTTGAGCCCCAGCAAGCCAGATTCTATTATCCCAGTGGAGCAAAAATCTCACTTCCACAGACTCTTAATCCAAAATATCACACAGAGAGGAGAGCGATGGCTCAGTGGTTAAGAGCACTGACTGATGTTCCAGAGGACCCAGGTTCAATTCCCCAAATATCACACAAACAGGCCTGATAGAGTCTTTCCTTCCCTCTGAAATTTCACAAGTCTGGCCTCCATTGTCTGCATTTTTCTCACCGTTCTTATCGTCTAAGCACCCACAGAAGAGCTCACTAAGCTATGAGTACTCAATGGCTTTTCCAGGCCCAAATTCCAAACCCTTCCACAGTCCTCCACAAAACACCACAGTCATGTCTGTTACAGCAATATTCCACTCTCTGGTATCAACTTTGTTCTAATTTGCTTCTCTATTGCTGTAATAAAGCACTGATCAAAAGCAACTTGGAGAGGAAAGGGTCTATTTCATTGTATAATCCCTGCCCTGAGGGAAACCAGGGCAGGAACTCAAAGCAGCAAGCAACCTGGAGTCAGGAACTGAAGCAGAGATGATGGAGGAGCACTATTTTCAGGCTTGCTCCCTCTGGATTGCTCAGCTTGCTTTCTTATACAATCCAAGACCACCAGCCCAGGGACAGCAATGCCCACAGTAAGCTGGGCCTTCCTGTATCAGTTAGCAGAGGTTCCCTCTTCACAGGTGACTTTAGGTTTGTGTCAAGTTGAGAGCTGAAGCTGACTATGACACCCACTAACAAAACAAGCTCTTAGTTTTTCCATCCTCTGGACAGCACCCATTCTCATCTCCTTGGAGAGCCTAGAGAGTTAAAAACTACATTGCCCAGCCTTTCAGGCTGCTAGCATTTTATATGCATATTACGTTCTGTTTTTGATGAATTCGTAAAAGTTTTGAGTCTAAAACAGAGGTTGCTGTCCTTTTGTTATTGTGCTAACAAGCAAGTTCATAAAAGCATACGTATTGTAAGAGACTTGGCGCTGTGTGGCAGGGTGGGAAGAGAGGCCAGGAGAGGCCACTGGTAAAGGTGCCACCTCATTTGTAGCAGAGACCCCAGGATACTATAGATGCCAGAATCATGGACAGCAACGGGTGTGGAATGGAGCTGGCTAAAGCCTCTGAGACAAGATGTGTGTGCTGTGGATGGCAGGACTAGAGAAGTGGATCTGGCTGAGGCTTTTATAGTTAGAAGAGTATGAGTCCAACTGCTCAATATTGAGCTAGGGAATTTGATTTACACTGCTGGGTGCTGGATTTTGCTTTGATTTAATATTAACCATACCCTGGCTCTTTCCTTTTGAAATAAGGAAATATTTAACATTAAAATTTTTTTTTTTACAGGAGCCCACAGTTAAGAGACTTCTGATTTTTAAAGAGACCTTGGACTTTTAAATGTTGAAAAATTTAAAGACTGTGAGATTTTTAAAAACTAGACCATGTTTTATAATGTGAAACTAAAGTTACCATGAGATTTTGGAGACAAAGGAAGCAGGAAAGGCTACAGTTACCCATGATGAGTTGGTGAGTCAAGCTGACAGGAGGTTGGCTTGTGATAGCTAATCTTGGTTTTCACCTTGACATACTTGTGAAGAGGGAAGCTCACCTGAGGAACTACTTTAATCAGATTGGCCTGTGGAGTGTGTCTGTGAGGCATTTTCTTTTTAAAGGATTCTTATTCTTTGAGAATTTCCTGCTTTGTCTTTTAACCATATTTATGTCTCCAAGTTCTCCCACTAACTCTTCCAAGATCCCCTTCCAAGATCATCCCTTTTCCCCAATTTCACGTCCTTTAAAAATATAACCCCCTGAATACCATTTGCACATCCATGAACTCCTAGGTCTGGACCATCCACTGGATCCTAGTTGATCTGCTAGGGACCATACCATAAGGAAAACTGACATTCTGTCACACTTCCTCTCCCAACAGCTATCAATTGCCAATAGTTACCCAGCTAGGGGTGGGACTTCTTGATGGCTTCCCCCTCGGTGCTGGTATTTTGTCTGTTGACCTTTGTACAAGTCTTGTACAAACTGTCACAACCACCGAGTTCACATGTGCAACTGTGCTATTGTGTCCAGAAAACACTATTTTGATGATGCTATCTACCACCTCTGGCTCTTACAGTCTTTTTTCCTCTCTTCCATGATCATCTCTGAGTCTTGGGAGCAGAGTGTATGTGATACGGATGTCTCGTTTAGGGCTGAGTGCTTTACTGTCTCTTATCCTCTACACACTACAGATGTTGGTTTCTTTGTTAACTGCCATCAACTGCACAAAAAGAACCTTCTCTGATGAGGGTTGAGAGATACGCTAAAGCATGTGTATAAAGATAAGTACCATAATGGGTGTGGTGGCACATGTCTTTAATCTGCATTTCTATGACTTGGAGGCCAGACTGGCCTACATATTGAGTTCCAGGACAGCAAAGACTACATAATAAGGCCCTGTCTCAAAAACAAAAACAAAATGAACAAGCAAAAGAAAAAGTGTGAAGTTAGGGAACAGTTTAATACTCCAGAGTAATGGTGGAAGGTTCTTTCCTAGGGTCTATGACCTATATAGACACAGGTTCTTGGCCTTGATAATCATGCCAGTCATGGTTTCTATCTTACAGAGGGGTTGTAAACCCAGATGGAAGCTATTTGGTTAATCCCATAACATTTGTGCCACTACTATACCAGTAGGCAAATCTTGTCAAATCAGTGATCACTGTAATCCCCAGGGTTTATTCATAGGTGTGTAAGTCGATTACTTTTCTCCTCCAGTTACATGTGCAGCACCTTCTAGCGCTATGATAGCTCTCCAGGAGAGAATGAAGCTCCCAGGTTGGTAGCTACTCAAATTCTCCACATTCTGTTACTTGAGTGTGTGGTCTCTTCCGCAGTAGGGTGTTACCATGAAGTTCTGGAGGTTACTCAAGAGCAATGGCTGTGGCCTGTGATATTTGGGGTCTGTGGAGCCTCATTTACCACAAGCTCCAAAGGAAGTAACCCATTCCTAGGCTTTTTATTTGATAGGCATTGTTACCCTGTTAGAGAGAAACTCTGTTTAGATTCTTATATATATATGCATGGGTATAGATTTTAGGAAGCTCCTATAGTAGTAGGCTTCCATGTGACATTTCTCCCAAGATTTTTATTGTTAGTTATCCTTCCCTGTACAGTGAAAACTCATCCTCATTCCTCAACAAAGCTGTCATTCCAGATAAACCTATCACTCAATCAGAAGTAGTTTGTGTAAAGGTAACACAAACGTATCAAGGCAGGTCCCTGAGCTGCTCAAGCCCTTCCCGAAAAGGAGCTGCTCCAGTCCCTGATCTCATTACATGTTCCAATGCTTCCTTCTGAAAGCGAAGCTGAGAATATGTTAAAATTACATTAGTGATTCTCCTTTCTCTCTGATACCTTCCCTGGATGCTCAGTGCTTTTCACTTCTATTTGCCAAGATTACCCATCCTGTCACCCTCGCCTAATCTAGAACCACTCCTGTCATCCTTTGAGATAAGCCCCACCTGTGTCTCTTTTCTCTAGGGCTCTGCAAGGTGACAGGCTAGGTAATTTAATTAACTAATTTAACTAATACATAATAAAGTCCCATTGGCTTCATGTATCACCTTTTGAAAATAACATTTGCATTTTAAATGAAGTATCATAGACAGCAAGTCTGACAAATCACTTAGAGTTCATCAAGACAAATGTACTAATTTTACAGAGGAGGCTACGCAGGCCTGTAGGACTTGCTGGAGGTCTCTGGACAACTCCAGAGCTGTTTTAGAGTCTGGTACACCTTGTGCCATCACATAATGACTTTCACAACAGGATCAGCTCATAGGAGAATTTCCAGGTACTAAGGAGAAATGTTTTGAATCATGAAGATTTTCAACATGGTTACCCCTTCTCTCCTACAATTACTATTTTTGGTATTGTTTGTGTAGTATGTAGTGAGTTTAGCATAGTATATTGCATCTGTTTCTTGCTTGTGTGTCTTCAGTGCCCAGACCAAGGGGGGCAGAGTGGACAGTTATCATATATTACTGAAAGAATAAATGGATAGGTGAATAGTCATTATATATTACCGAAAGAGTAATTCTTCAAATCACAGAAAATGTTCACTTTCTTCTTTTCCTACCCCTTTTCTCCATCTCCCACTCTCCTCTCTTGTCCCTTCCCTCTCTCCCCTGGTGCTGGGGATTGAACCCAGGTCCCTGTACATGCTAGGCAAGTACTCTGCTATTGAGCCACACCCTCAACTTTCTATTTCCTGATAAGGCATTTCCTGGCTTTAATTCTTTACATTTGTGTCTAACTGCATATGCTAATACTGTCTTTCCAGCTTCTTTTACTTCATCATGCTTCTTTTCTTCATAAAATTATCCTCTTCCTCATGCAAGATTGGGAAGTGACATACATAAAGAATACCAGATTAATCTGTTCTGATTTTTTCTCAGATAGGGATTTAAAAAAAAAGCCTTTCAAAGAGCCTTCAAATCAACAGTAATTTAAAAATTTTCACAACATGAAGAGGCAGATTGCAAAATGAATTTGACACCTTGAAAAATCTTCCCCAGAAGATGGATGAACATATTCCCACTTCTTGAAGGCTTGTTTCATAAGTATTCCATAAATATCGATGTCAGGGTTGTTAAGCAATTAATATTAACCTATTGAGAAAGCATTTCTTTTCTACGTGGTTGATTTCCAGTGGGGAGACTAATTAAATATTAAAGACTGTGTTAGATATTTTCTATAATTACAGTTTCTGCTGTATTTACAAATGATGTGTCTACATCCAGAGGGAAATAATAATATGGTATTAAACCATTCTTTTTTTTTTTTTTTTTTTTTTTTTTTTTTGGTTTTTCGAGACAGGGTTTCTCTGTGTAGCTTTGCGCCTTTTCCTGGAACTCACTTGGTAGCCCAGGCTGGCCTCGAACTCACAGAGATCCGCCTGGCTCTGCCTCCCGAGTGCTGGGATTAAAGGCGTGCGCCACCACCGCCCGGCTTAAACCATTCTTATCCGTAAACACAATGCAGATTTTTTCAAGCTGGCCCTCCTCTACACAGGCCTGCCTGTGGGCAGTTACTATCCTTTGCTTTTCATATCTAGCCTGCCATGATTTGAAAGGCGGCTAATCTACATACGCATGCCTCTTTGGCACGATACTCTGTTGTTATTTAGTCTTCTGTTTTGTTTTATTCACAAAAGTCCTCTGTGCACATGATAAGACAAAGGGCAGCCATAGCAGCATAGATACTCCCCAGTGAAAATCAGATAAAGAATTGGCTAAAGTGCTCTTTCTGTGAATGAATAGTAAGTATGTAAGGTAAGTGTGGCCGTTTGAATAGGAATGGCCGCCATAGGCTCATGTGGGGTGTGGCCTTGTTGGAGTAGTGTGGCTTTGTTGGAGGAAGTGTGTCACTAGAGGGTGGGCTTTGAGGTCTCAGGAGCTCAAGCCAGTTCTCTGCCTGCCTGCTGCCTGCAGATCTAGATGTAGAACTCTCAGCCCCTTCTCCAGCACCATGTCTGCCTGCATGCTGCCATGCTCTCACCATGATGATAATGGACTGAACCTCTGAAACTGTAAGCCAGCCCCAACTAAATATTTTCCTTTATAAGAGTAGCCGTGGTCATGGTGTTTCTTTACAGCAATAGATACCCTAACTAAGACAGTAAGGAATATTTAAGTTAATTTGATTTTGCTAATCTGCCACACACACACACACACACACACACACACCACACACACACACACACACACACACACGCGCACGCGCACACACACACACACACTCACATACACACTCACACCCACATACACTCACACACATACACATGCACACACACACATATACACACATTCCCACATGCACTCACACATACACACACACTCATACACACACATCCAAAACCACAAACATATATACTCCCACAAACACATACACTTCCACAAACACACACTCACCTTCCCACAAACATTTGACTCTCCTTTTTCTTCTTTTCTCCTCCTCCCTCTTCTTTTAGTGCTAAGGATTTAAACCCAGGGCCTTGTGTAAGGTAGGCAAGTTCTCTACTATGGAGCTATGTCTCCAACCCTGAACATTTCACACACACACACATACACACACACACATACACACACACCTGAATATGAACAGACTTTCATTATTTCTTAAATGATAGAATATTGTAATTATTTATAGAGATTTATACTAGTTATCACAAGCCATCTAGAAATAAAGCACAGACTTACTTGTTTTTATTCAGCTTTGCTTTTTTACACTTTGCATATGCTATATATATATATATATATATATATATATGTACACATATATACATATGTATATTTTGAGACACAAATTAATTGCAATGTTTCTCCCTTACCTTTCCTGCTTCTAGCCCAATGGTTCTCAACCTGTGGGTTTCAACACCTTTGGGGCCACATATCAGATATCCTGCATATCAGATATTTACATTATGATTCATAACAGCAGCAAAACTACAACTATGAAGTAGCAACAAAACAGTTTTATGGTTGGGGGTCACCATAGCTTGGGAAACTGTATTAAAGGGAGGAAGCATTGGGAAAGTTGAGAACTATTGCTCTAGACCCTCCCATATATCCCTCCCGACTCTTTTTCAAATTCATGGCTTCCTTTTTCATCAATTGTTACTGCATGCATATATGTATTTGTATATACATCTATATTTCCAAAGATAACCTGTTGAGTCCATATAATGTTACTTGTATGGCTATTCAGGGTCGACCATTTAGCACTGAACAACCAATTGGTGTGCTCTTCCCTAGAGAGTGCCTCCTCCTGGGGTTCCTAGCTTTACTCCATTGCATGTAGTTCTTTGTGTAGGACTGAGGCCTTGTGGCCTTTTCCCTGTGCAGTTTGGCATGTCCGTTGGTGTCATTCTTGTTCAGCTCATGTTAGAGTGATCATGTTGGTGAGATTTTATTGGTGTAGCTTCTGACATTCCTAGGAGCCACAATCCAACCTCCCTGGTCCTCTGGCTCTTACAATTTTCCCTTCCCCTCTTTCCCAGTGTTCCCTGAACCTTAGGTGTGGGAATATTTTTGTATCTGGGACTGGGCTTTGCAACTCCACATATTGATTGGCTGTGCAGGACCACTGCCTGGATAGGGGTACTGGGGAGCAATAGAGAGGGGACTAGCTGGGCACAAATAATCTGATCAGGGAACTGGGAAAAGGAAGAGATCCTTAGGGAGGGGAAGGGTGTAAATATGAGGAGGGTAAAGGAGAATAGCAGGACATGGTTGATATGATAGGGGAAGGGATGCTTATAAGGAAAGGAAAAGAGGGTTGGTAGGTAAAATAACAATATGGATGGTCAAAAGAAGACACAGGAATTGTATTATTAACTACCTAAAAAATCCATAACACACCTAATTCAATGTATAAATATACATATATAGTTTTAAGGAACTTTTCTCATCTGGGCTGACAACACTTCCTTCAAGAACCAAAGACTACCTAACAAAAACTCCAATACCAGACACAGGAAACCCTCTTTTGGGTTATTGGCCAAGGCTGTCTAAGAAACTCTCAAATGTGTAGCCTATTGCTGTTGCCCTTGGTTACCTCCCAGAGATGGAAGGTAAGTCCCCATTGCTGAAGACTCCATGCACTTCAAAAACAGGGCCCAGGAACCCCTGAGTCAGAACTGGCCTGAAGGGTCCCTCCCTGAGTACTAGCTTTCATGGTACGAGAAGGTTCCATGCAAGCTTCCAAAGGAGAGAGGGACTCAAGTCCAGTTATGACATCTATGTACCACATTAATGACTAACATGGTATGATAACCCTAAGGGTGCATATCTTCGTGGTAACTAACTGCTCTCTAATTAGATTTGAGACTCATTCAGCAAGAGGGAAACCATGCCTGGCACTGGAAACCTAGTTTATTACTACTAATTAACTAAACCAGCATAATCCCTAACAACAATCTATAAACATGTGTTCTTATATGCTCAGATAAGTGTAGTCTTTACCCCTCATCAAGGAAACTTCTCTTGGCAACAGAGACCAGTACAGAAAATCACAACCAGTCAGTATGCTGAATATATATTTTAAAACATCATATTTTACATCATATATAAACACAATAGGCATTAATTATTTATTTGAGATTAGGTCTCTCTTTGTTGTTCAAGCTAGTCTTTAACATGTGGCTCAAGCAATCAACCCCCAGACTCCCAAGTATCTGGGATTACAGCATGATGTATTGTATCAATAAAAAGTAAATATATAAGGCACAGATGTTCTTGAAAGTTCTTTGTTTAGTTTTCACCCACTTGCCTGTTTCCCTCTTCTACCCCTTTCCAGAAACAAGAAGGCTTTTTCAAATTCTTCCAAAGGTCTCTACTGAGCGGTTTAACCCTCAGCACCCTACTCCAAACCCCAATGATCCCTGCCTTTTCCTTGTAAAGGCAAAAACTCGGTCACAACTGCAAATCATTACAGGTGAACCGGAGACACTGCTCTGATGGGCTTCATTCCACAGGCATGACCTTGCCTGGTTTGGGCGTTCTTATTACAGAAACCACAGTACACATCTAGATTTTCCTAACCATACAAGAGCACACAAGCACTTTTAGGTTTTGCTTTTTATTTTTCTTTATGTAGTTATTGTTCATTGTGAAAAACAATACTTTTGATAATTTTAGATAATTGACATTAGCAAACAACGGAAAGGGACAACATCAGAAGCATTCTTGTTGACCTTGATCAAATATGTAGGTGAGTTTCAGTAGATTCAAGTAGCATTAAAAAAATACCTGTTGTTGTTTGACAACTTCATACTTGCATATAATACATTTTATCTTTTCACCTCACCCTCTCTCATACCCATCCTACTCTTGTTAAATTACCTTTTTTTTGTGACAAGTCCCTCAACTCTTTTCATGTTTTTGTTTTGTGACCCACTGAATTTAATTAGGATTATGTGCATAACTATGGGTGGGGGTATTATTGGAACATGAGCAACTGATCAGTGCCTACATCATTGTAAAAGATGACTTCCCCAACTCTTAACTGTCAATAGCTCCTCAGGAAGGATGGGGCATCATGAGCCCCTCTGCCTTTCAGGATGGAATGTTGATGGGCCCCATCTTGTGCAAGTATGTAAGGTAACTAGAGCTGCTATGAATTCAAGAGTACCATAACCATGTCATATACAGAACACAGCATTTTATAGCACTCTTTCCTGCCCTACAACTCTTATACTTTTTCTGTTCCCTCTTTTGTGATGTTTCCTGAGGTTTGTAGGGACGGTGTGGATGTCCATGTATAGCTGAAGGCCCATCAGTCACTTCTTCTACGTATTTTGACTAGTTTTGAGTCCCTGTGTTAATCATCACCCATAGTAAAATGAAACTTTTGAAACCAAGGCTCAGAGCTGCCCTGAGAGGAAGATATCAACACAAATATTTAGAAGGCACTTTGATAATACATTCACCTAGCAAAACAGTAGTAGTAGGTTCCTCCCTGGGCCTGTGATTTCCCCAGCCTTGGGCTTTTGGCTAGGTTGACAGTACTAAACTGTCATGATTTTCCTCTCATGGAGTGGGTCTCAACATCAATCAGAAAATGCTTGGTCACCCACATAACAGTCATTCCAATATGGTATCAAAGAGCACGTCTTTCCTGGAAAGTTGGTATCATGGCTCTCGGGGTTTACAGATTGGTAAGACCGTTGATGACTTTTCTCCTTCAGCAGCCTGCAAAGTACCTGCTAGCACTACAAAAACTCACCACCAGGGAGGAAGCTCCCAGTTCAGCTGCAGCTTTATTTCTTTATGTCCTGCAGCTAAAGTGTGTGCTGTCTTCAGCAACAGGGTTTTACCATCTAGTTATTGGGCAACCAAGAGTAATGGTCATATACTCTACTCAACAGAGTCTATTATTTTGGGGGGCCACTTCATTGATCAACAACTTGTAGAAAGATGTCTCATACCTTGCACTGGACGTTTGTTTAATCACCTATGGTTTCTGGGAGCAGCATTCTACTAACATAAGATACTTCCATTCAAAATCTTTACAAAATACAGTAAAAGTTTTAGATGTATTTTCTCTCTCTCTCTCTCTCTCTCTCTCTCTCTCTCTCTCTCTCTCTCTGTGTATGTGTGTGTATTTGTGTGCTATGGTATGTGTATGGAGGTCAGAGGGCAACTTGCAAGTATCAGTTCTCTGCCTCACCACGTGTATTCTGGGTATATCTGTATATCTGCCCCCAGATTACCAGTCTCAGCACCAAGTGTCCTTACTGGCTGAGTCATCACACCAGCCCTTAATTGTATTTTTAAAATTACTTTACAAACTGACAGGTTTCCAAATGATTTTCCCATACATCCTTAGTTTTAATTAACCCTCCCCTCTTTTTCCCTACCCCCTAATCTCATCTCAGCTTAAACCTTTGCACCCCAATACTTTGCTCCTTACTTTCATATCACAGATTCTATTCCCCCCGCTCCCCTAAGGCCTCTTCCCTTCCCTCAATGGTCCCTTTATAGCTTCCTGGACTTTACAGGCATACCAAGGAAAAGATACAAAGCTTAAGATCCAAAGCTAGGTTCCTCATATGAAAGAGAACATGCGGTATTTGTCTTTCTGGGCTTAGGTTACCTCATTCAGTGTAATATTTTCCATTTTCATGCACATTTAATAACTTCATTTTTCTTCACAGCTGGATAAAATTCCACTGTGTATATGTACCACATTTTCATTTTCCATTAATCAGCTGATAGACATCTAGACTTATCCCATTTCCTAGCTGTTGTGAATTGAGCAACAGTGAAACATGGATGAGTGGTGTCTCTGTAGTAGGTTGCAGAGTCTGTTGATGATGTGCTCAGGAGTGCCATAACTGGATTATATGGTAGTTCTATCTTTAGCTTTTTGAGAAATCACTAAACTTATTTCCATAGTGACTCTTTAAATCTGCACTCCCATCAACACTGAATAAGGGTCTGCTTATCCCCACATCCTTGTCAAAATTTGTCATTTGTATTCTTGATGATAGTCAATATTAAAAAATATTTATTTTATGTGTGTTGAGAGAGAGAGAGAGAGAGAGAGAGAGAGAGAAAGACAGAGATACAGACACAGAGAGAGAAATAGAGAGAGAAAGAGACAGACAGAAACAGAGACAGAATGTGTGTGTGTATGTGAGCATCACATGCAGGCAGACACCCATAGATGTCAGAAGAGGATACTAGATCCAGTACAATGGGTGTTAAATGCAGTTGTGAGCTGCCATGTGGATGCTGGAATCTGAACCCAGGTCCTTTGCAAGAGCAGAAAGTGCTCTTAGCCACTGAGCCAACTCCCCTGCTCCATAAGTGGAGGCTAACGCCATTGAACACTTCTCAAAATAGTTAAAATTTATTTCATATATTTTTTATCTGCCATGCTTGTGTTTGGAGATCAGAAGACAGTTTGTGTGAGTCAGTTCTCTCTTTCCACAATGTGGGTTCCATGGATGAAATGCCGGTCATCAGCCTTGTCAGCAAGTGCCTTCACCTGCTAAGCTTTCTCACCAGCCCACTTCAAAAAATCTTTGTTAACTAGCCACTTGCACTTCTTTTGAGAACTCTCAAGCAGAATTGTTTATAACTTGAGGAACCTTAAATAATTTTTAGGATGTAAGATGTTATGATTTTCACATGTATGTTGAAAGTGGACTAGATTTCTTTGAAAATGGAGAAATAAATGTGAATAGGACATTTACCTTATATGGAGAAAAAGTAGAAGTCAGATGAAATTTGTTCATTAAACAGAATGCACCATTATTCGCCCAAACCAATGAAGTAGATTAACCCGGTAATGGCTTTGAGGTACTACTTCAACACATGTGAGGCAGAGTTCTTGGTCACTAGACACTTGAGGGCTTAGTCGGGAAGAGGGAAACTCAGTTTCCACACTTTGGCCACTCTCCGAAGACTCCAACACACTGCGGTCAAGGCTCCAGCACACTGCGGTCAAGGCTCCAGCACACGGCGGTCAAGGCTCCAGCACACGGCGGTCAAGGCTCCAGCACACTGCAGTCAAGGCTCCAGCACACTTCAGTCAAGGCTCCAGCACATGGCGGTCAAGGCTCCAGCACACGGCGGTCAAGGCTCCAGCACATGGCGGTCAAGGCTCCAGCACACGGCGGTCAAGGCTCCAGCACATGGCGGTCAAGGCTCCAGCACATGGCGGTCAAGGCTCCAGCACACGGCGGTCAAGGCTCCAGCACACTGAGGTCAAGGCTCCAGCACACTGAGGTCAAGGCTCCAGCACGCTGCGGTCAAAGCTCCAGCACGCTGCGGTCAAGGCTCCAGCACACTGCTGTCAAGGCTCCAGCACACTGAGGTCAAGGCTCCAGCACATGGCGGTCAAGGCTCCAGCACATGGCGGTCAAGGCTCCAGCACACGGCGGTCAAGGCTCCAGCACACTGCAGTCAAGGCTCCAGCACACTGCAGTTAAGGCTCCAGCACACGGTGGTCAAGGCTCCAGCACACTGCAGTCAAGGCTCCAGCACACTGAGGTCAAGGCTCCAGCACACGGCGGTCAAGGCTCCAGCACACTGCAGTCAAGGCTCCAGCACACTGCAGTCAAGGCTCCAGCACATGGCGGTCAAGGCTCCAGCACACGGCGGTCAAGGCTCCAGCACACGGTGGTCAAGGCTCCATCCAGCACACTGCGGTCAAGGCTCCCCTCCAGAGCGGTCAAGGCTCCAGCACACTGAGGTCAAGGCTCCAGCACACGGTGGTCAAGGCTCCAGCACACTTCGGTCAAGGCTCCATCACACTGCGGTCAAGGCTCCAGCATGCTGCAGTCAAGGCTCCAGCACACTGCTGTCAAGGCTCCAGCACGCTGCAGTCAAGGCTCCAGCACACTGCGGTCAAGGCTCCAGCACACGGCGGTCAAGGCTCCCCTCCACAGCTGGACACAGCACTCCTGAGTCGTCTTCAGTGGTTTTTGATTAGACAAGATGGATTTTTTTTCATTTATCACTTTACTACTTCTTTTTCTGTATTATTTTTAGTTTCGTATACAAAGTAAAAGTCTTGCGAATGAAATAGAGAACATGTTCACACATGTGTGTCACTATACTTCATTCTCGTTCATCCCCTCCACCCTGGCCCCCTCTGCACCCCTGCCCCTTCTCACTTATCACATCAAATGAGGAAAATAAGAAAAACTTACCTCTTTTCAGGTGTTTTAAGTAATGTGACTTTGGAGACTCTCTTGATGCCTCCTTGAGGACTTGCCAACTGATGAGATGCCGTCAGTGAGAGAAAGAGGAGTCTGGAATGATGATTACTCTCCATGCTTTGGTAACTCAGTAGATGGCACCACAATTCACCACCACAATGAACCAGGGTTAAGTATTTGGTGGAAGACCACAATGCAAATATATGCATCCCAGAAATCTGGATGGCTTCATCAGGGACAGTGTCAAGGACTTTCCTGTCTACAGTAGGGATAGGAACAAAAAGACTTATGACTTTTTATGCTCAACCCCCCCCCCAAAAAAAAAAAAAATTCCACTAACGAAGCTGGAGAGATGGCTCAGTGACTAAGAGTACTTGCTGCTGTTGCAGAGGACTGGAGTTCAGTTCCCAGCATCCACATGGCAGCTCACAACTGCATGTGACTTAAACTCTAGAGAATCCAGTATCTTCTTCCGATGTCTGTAGGTTTCTGCATGCATGTAGTACACATACATACACTCAGGAAAACACACACACACACACACACACACACAAGTATCTTTTAAAAATCAATTCTAATTACTTTTAACCACATTTACCTTCTTACTGTCAGATGCTCCGTGGTCTTTATGTTTTCCAGGACTTGAGTGCAGATGGCTCCTATCCACTTTGTACAGTAAGGAGAGAGTGTCCATTGATTTAGTCTGTATAATTTAGAAATAGCAGCCCAGTGTCATGAATTGTGGAGTGGTACTTAATCATCTTCTCCAATGACAGCTTAGGGGGGAGGCTGGAAGCAAAGGTTACCCCCCCTCCCCACCCCAGGCATTTACTACAGTCCCAGCTTTCCTTCAGGGCAATCACGGTAAAAGCTAAGAGTCCACGCTACCTGTGTGGTCTGCAAAACCACATGTTACCTGTTCCACCTGCCTTTCCTGTCTGTTTTCTATTGACCCTTAAGGAAATTAGGACTCTGATCAAGTTGGCAGACTTTGACAGTGCCTGGTTCAAATCCACTTAATAACAGCTATGGAAAAATTTAAAGGAAAACTAGAGGAAATCAAGTGCTTTTCCTTTTGAAAAGAAATTTTTGTGGTTAATTAATATCCTCATGGTAAAATTAAAATAGCCACAAAAAATAAAGACTAAAACTAAGAAATATTGATGGTTTTTATCACTTAGGTTTAACCACTGGTGATGTTCTAATTTTTCTCTACATAGAAACATATATGTAAACATATATGTCTATATACATATGTACATATGCATACATGTGCCTCATTATATAAAAGATTGAAATGTTGTATTTTAACATTTATATTAAACTTCCAAATGTCTTTGAATTGTTTGTTTGTTTGTTAGTTAGTCAGGGAACTGGACCCATGGACTCAGTGCCTACTAGGCAAGTGCTTTGCCACTGAGTCAGCTCAGCTTTCCCCCATATCTTTGAGCATTCATTGATAAATATGTGTTGTTGTTCTTGGTGACACTGTTACTACTAGTGTGTGTGTGAGAGTGTGGGAGGGTGGGCACACGCATGCCATGGAGCCCATGGGAAAGTCAGAGGAGGATGTTCAGGAGTTAGGTCTCTTTCCACTTTTCTTGTGGCAGGGTCTCTCTGGTTTCTGCCCTACAGACTAACTGAATGGCCCTCAAGTGTCCAGGTGACCCTCTGGTTTCTGACTCCCATCTTGCCATAGAAGTGCTGGTTTTACAGATGGGTGCCACCACATTTGTTTTTTTTTTTTTTTTTTAATTTTTATTTTTTTTATTGTAGGTCCCAGGGATTGAACTCAGGTCATCAGGCTTGTGTGTCTGTGCTAAGTCATCTTGCTGGCCCACTAATCATTTCTTTAGATAAAATTGTAAAATTAAAATTTTGGTCCAAAGTATATGAGCATTTAAAATAACTCTAGATTTATATAGTTAAATTGTTTTCTAGGATAATTTTTGAAGTTGTATTTTAGTGTGTGTGTGTGTGTGTGTGTGTGTGTGTGTGTGTGTGTGTGTGTGTCTGGACATGGGTGTGTTTACCTGTGGAGGCCAGAAGAAGGCATCAGATCTCCTGTGGCTGAAGTTACAGGTCTTTGTGAGCTGCCCCACATGTTGCTGGGATGCAGACTCTGGTCCTTGTGATGGGGTACCAGGCTCTTTTCACTGCTGAGCCAGCTCTCCAATCCCATAGAACAATTTTATCAGCTTCTGTTCTCATCAAATTATATGAGAATGATTATCTTTCTGGATGTTTAAGCTTGTGTTGGGTTCAAAATTGCTTGTGGGCTTTTTCTCTGGAAACTTATTAAATATTTAAGTTGGGAGATAATTTTATTTTATTTAATCTTCTCATAGATTATTATTATTTCAGTGCCACATTTTGGCCTTTTAGATTTTAAGTTTTTTTCATCTATGCAGATCTTATCTATTTTTTTGTTAAGTTTATCTCTAGGTATTTCTAATTTTCAGAGTGCATTGTTTTCCCTTTGTATTTTCTAATTAGTTACATCTGTTACATGAGAAAGCTACTGATTTTATAACATTTATTTATTATTTTATTTTCTGTTTTGTAAATGAAAGATAAACGGAACAGATAATTTGAATATCTTCTAAACATGTTGTGTGATTTGTTCTCGTCTAAAGATTGGGGAAAACTTGAGGAAGCTTTAGCCCTTCCACAGGAAGTTGTAGAATGTACATGTTTGTTGGCTCTATTTCAGAGTGAGGCAAAAGAGCTGGGCCTTTATACCCTGATAACATAACTAGCCTGCCTGGCAAGAATGAGTGTATTCTAAAGGGACATTTGTGACCCTCTTTTTGGCTATCAGACTCTTACAACAATGAATCCCAATAAATTAGAACTTCCAAGGAATCTCCCACCAGAGCAAGAAAAGACTGAAGTCCTGGGGACTTGAGAGGAGGAACTTGTCTCCTGGAGATTTACAGTTTGTCAGACAACCTTACAAGAGAGACTTGGAGCTGAGACGTTGCTGGGCAGGACCACACCTTAGCCAGACTACTTAGTTATTCACATCTTTTCCCTTCTATTTAAACCTTACTTTATGTCAGGACCCCAAAGATGGACTTGGGGGTGGCCACTGGGTCTTTCCACTGTGATCACATTGAATAAATCTCTTTTTTCTGCATCTCACTTTTGTTTTGGCTCTTTTAATTGACTTATGGAGGATGGTGACCGAACCTGGCTGGTGGAGGCACAGGTTGTGATTTTAAGCCACGCAGTGACAATGACATCGTGTCCTGCACATAGGCGGCTACCCAAGGAAAGGATGTGACCTTGGACCAGGGGCTCTTTGCAGCTGAGGCAAATCCAGAAGGTCTGAGCCTGGAGGATGTCTATAAGTACCATGCCTGATAACTGAAGTAAAAGCCTCACCTTGAAGTGTGATCTGGATGGCATACCTGTGTGTCCATCATAGCGTTCAAAAGTCACCTTAGGACCAGTATCCGGGGGCTTAGCATCTTTCCTCTTGTCTATTGCAGTAGTCTTCTCTTCTAACTTGTCTAGTGGCTTTTGGTCCCCATGCCCAGCCTGTACTTTACTGTGTTGCCACTGTACGTTTTTGAAACATAAACCTGACTTCAGTGTTGAAAGGCTTTTCAGTCTCCCCATATACTCACCCATTTAGTTAATAATGAATTCATTCACTTGGGAGAACTGACCAGATCACAAACTTTGTAGTCAAAGAAGACTGCTCTCTTTTGGAACATTCATTAAGTCCTATGAACACCATCTTCAAAATATTTTCATACTTCTACCACTTCTTAACACTTCCTCTTTTGTCACTTTGATCCAAGGCATTATTGAAACTCATGGGGATCAGAGACTAAGCCAAGCTTCTGGTATGACTGTCTTCGCTATTGTTTCCCAGTGACCTTTCCTCAGAAACTAACCATAATAATTGATATAAATTACAACATGTTTTTATAGAAAATGAAATATACCCAACACTGATGGTCTACTCAGGGTGAGGTAGAATATTTCAGATAGAGGGACTGTTGGGTACACAAGCTATATGTTGGGAGCAAATTTGGAGGGTCTGGATGCTATGGAGAATGAAGGAGACTATAAGGGGTAGGGTGTGGGAGGAATTTCATGCATCTTTCTCCTAGATCTTCCATTCTTTTCAAATTCCTATTCAGTTTATGACTCTTTCCATGTCTGAGCAATGGAGGGGAGGATGGATGAAGCGCAGGAAAATCTTCATCTTCCTTCCTTCCTTCCTTCCTTCCTTCCTTCCTTCCTTCCTTCCTTCCTTCCTTCCTTCCTTCCTTTTTTCCTTTCCTCCTCCTCCTCCTCCTCCTCCTCCTCCTCCTCCTCCTCCTCCTCCTCCTCCTCCTCCTCCTCCTCCTTCTACATGCTGGTCCTTTCTCTAGTATAGTGCATCTCAGGGCTTTTCTGGTGATATCTATTTGGACTTCTTGTAACTTTAGGACACTTTTTCCTTTGATCTGACTAGTCTGTTACACAGGCCCTGGATGAATAGGGATTACTTCCCATGAGCTCACATTGTGGAGTCCCTTTACCCAGTGGGATTAGTTTGACAGAACTTGAAGTCTATAGTTCAGCTTTCTCCTCAGCATTGTCCGTGCTGGCTCACAGGAAATGTCCATACCTTGCTGTCCAAGTCAATCTGGGCTGCTATAACAAAATACCTTATACTGAGTGGCTTATGAAAAAGTAGACACCTATTTTTCTTACTTATAAGACTGGGGTTCCATTATCAAATTTCTGGCAGGCTTATTGTTTGCTAAGGGCCTACTCGTGGCTTGCATACTGCCTGCATCTCATGGTAGTGTCCACAGGAGAGGAGGTACAGGATCTCTTTGAGTCTCTGCTACAAAGACACTAATCTTATTCATGAACACTTCACCCTCATGGCCTAATCACCTCTCAAATGTCCCACCTCTTAATGTCATCACTTTGGACTTAGGTTTTTCAGTATATAATAAACCCTGTGGTCAGGGACACAGACATTCAATCTAGTGCCCTTGCACCATCAAACCAAGGGTATGGTATGCAGGACTGCCCTGAACCCAACAGCCTCCTCTTGGCTCCAGCATCAAGGCAGCCACTTATGCTATTACCCAGCTTCCTTTCATACTTCCCAGATGGGAATTACACTAGAGGCCACAACGGCCCTTGAACAACAACATATCGTTCTCTCCGTGTGGTCCAGCGGATTTTCCACACTTGGCTTGAACTGTGTTTAGATGTCTCCACTGTCAACTCCACATCTTTTGCTGACTCATGTATACTCTTTCAGAAGAGGACTCTGGAATTCAAAGCACTGTTCAAATGAATTTCATATTATACATTGCAGTTGGAAAAGGTGAAGGCTATCAATTTATAGTTGCTGGGTATACTTTCCACTTAATTGTTTCAAGGTCAGAAGAAATCACTTATCCAATTAGTTGGGACATAAGACAGTGACAGCTCTTTCCTAAAATAGATGAAAAGAATGATGATAGGAAAAGAATTCTGACCCTAATTTAAGAAAGGTGCAATTAAAATAATGAGTCAGTATTTCAAATGACACATCTGAGAATGTTCTGAAAGGCCACATAGCTTCTTCTGAGTGAGATATGTTTAACACAGACCACCAGGCAGGGTGAAATACAAGAAGGAAGAGTCCCCTTGTCCACAGTCACTTCTATCTTAGTATTTTTATCTTTATCATATATAAAATTGCTTTGTTAGAAAAGTGTTGGATGCAAGAGTAATTTGAGTCTCCCATGTTTACAGATACACAATCTGTAACAATATATTTTATATCTTAGTGCTGACTTATGTATTATTATTATTGTGCATGTGTATGTATGATGGGGGGCATGGTGTACATGTCAATGTCAGAAAATAACACTGCGGAGTTTGTTCCTTCCTGTATCTTTATGTGGGTTTTGAGAATTGAACTCAGGTGGATCACAGAGATTGTGGGGCAGGTATCTTCACTCTCTGAGCCACGCAGACCTACAACAAATATCTTTTGAGCAGTTCTAGGTGTAGAAGCTGAGGAGAGAGGAATAAAGAGGATGCCAAACAGGGGTTGATCTTCTCGTGTAGGTAGACATGCATATTGATTCAAGTGCTCTCTGTTCATCTGAATTATCCAAAGAAAATACCTCAAGAACTCTATAGCATCCTCTGCAGTATTTTTTTCAGAGAAATTTACTTTATGGGCATGTTTATATGTTTTATTTTACTTTTAATTCTAATCTTATGTGTATGGGCATTTTTCTGCACGTGTGTTTATTCACCCCATGCATGTCTGTGGAGGCCAGAAGAGGGTATTAGATCCTCTGTAACTGGAGTTATAGATGGTTGTGAGTTGCTGGTGGATGCTGGGAATTCAACCCAGATCCTTTGCAAGAGCAGCAAGTGCTCTGAGTCACTGAGCCATCTCTCCAGTCCCATCTCTTGGAGGGAGCATTGTCAGCTCAGATGACAAAATTTCATTTGAACTCTATATGTATACACAGACTTAAATGTATTGCATGCAGTTTAGGTAGATAGATAAGAATGTGTTACCGCATTACTTTTTTTTTTTTTTTTCAAGACAGAGTTTCTCTGTGCAGTTTTGGTACCTGTCCTGGATCTCGCTCTGTAGACCAGTCTGGCCTGGAACTCACAGGGATCCACCTGGCTCTGCCTCCCAAGTGCTGGAATTAAAGGCATGAACCACCACTGCCTGGCTCCTCATGACTTTTTCAGACATTCTTATTGTTATTTCATCTCTTTTATTTTTCTGTATTTATCTTCCTCTTCACATTAAAGCTTCCATATTTTTCCATTTCTCTCCCCCACAAGTCATTTGTATTCTGTGATTCCCCTCTCCATTGCTTCCTGCCTCCCACAGTCCCTTTCTACTTTCATGGTTTCTGCAATTGCTTCCTAATGCACACTCCCATCTGAAGACTTGGAGCGAGAAGCCTCAGATGAGAGAATATTTGGCACTGTCTTTCTGGGTCTGGGTTACCTCACTCAATATGATCTTTTCTAATTCCATCCATCTACCTGCAAATTCCATGACTTTATTTTTCTTTACAGCGGAATAGTGTTCCATAGCATATATGTGCCACATTTTCATTATCCATTCATCAGTTGAAGGACATTTAGGTTGTTTCCACTTTTTAGCTTGTGAAGTCATGGATCTTGGAGGAGAACCTGTAACTACCACTTTACTAAATCAGAATAATTCTAACTACATTCTACATAAGTATGCTTCTATGCACAGAGAAGTATAGTTCTCATCCCTTATCAAAGAAACTTCTCTTTGCAACAGAGACTGTTATAGGAAACCACGACTGATCAAAATGCAGAGAACAGGAGATGGTGTGGTGCCTGATCCCAACCGATGCATCTACAGCACCCTTCCTACACCGAAGGCTCAGAAATCATTGCAGAAAAGGCATCGGAAAGCCGGTAAGAGCTAAAGGAACAGGAAGTTTGCTGTGAGATTGTTTCTCCTCTAAAAGTCAGAAAAGCTACATGCTCGAAGTCTAACCGACATGACTGCCCAAACAGGACCTGAACACCAATGACACTGATGGCCATGACAGTGTGGAAGGGGGAAGAACTGCAGACGATTGGGGAATGCTGAGAGTAGAAGGAGTGATCTTCTCCAGGGAGGAGATCCTCTCCCCAGTAGATTATCCAATACTACATGGTCTGGCCTGACATTGGTGACATTGTACAGACTGAGAAGTTTTTAGTTATATATTTAGGAATGTGTATGTGTGTGTGTGTGTGTGTGTGTGTGTACATATGTAAGAATAATTCAAGAAAAACAGGCTATGAATTTGGGGAAGAGAAAGATGCATGCCTGGGAGGAACTGGAGGGAAGAAAGGGAACAGGATAAATGATGAAATCATAACTTCAGAAAATAAAAAAATTATAACTAAAAGAATTATTCGCAGCAAATACTATAATAATAATGTCAAATGATTACAGTTGTAATGATGGTGACTTCACAGATTCCATTATGAAGAGTTTAGCATAGATCAGACAGTGTGCAAGTGCTTTATTATCTAATTGAATTTTTATAACAATAGTTTTAAGTAAGCCTATCTCCCCCCCACCCCCCCCAAAAAAAAGATGCAGAATTTGAGGCACAGCTGTGACTGACAAAAGTCGAGTTTGACAACGGCAGTCTTACTGAGAGTAAAATATATGTTGTATAAGCCATGAATTGTCTATTTGTGATTGGCTGCGAATGAGTGTGTCCTCAGAGACACAGAGGTCCACATTTTCTTCCACACAAGGGAAAGAGCCCTGACCCTCAACTCTTGTGATTTCATGTGTTCAAATGATGAGAATGTGACTCGATTATTTTCTACTGGAACGTGTTTATTCCGTTAATGCTGTCACCCTGGCCTGCTTTGTCTTTGAAAGGAAACGACATCCTGTTGTAAGCTTTCATCCACTTGCCTTAAATGGATTCACATTGAAAGCGAAGCTGAGGGGTGAGCTTCAGGGAAGGGTCCAAGAGGCTGGGAACAGCAAAGCTCTCAGGAGAGTTCCACTGCCTGTGGTGTGTCTGGGCCCAACAAGCATGACACCCTCACTACGCAAATTTCTCTCTTGCGTAGCAGACCCCTGCCTTTGCCAAGAACACTTCCTTGACTACAAATATCTCCCTGTTGAAGCCTAAGGAAGCTTGTGTTTCCAAGATGAGGTGCCAACTACCCACCGCTCTGTCCTTGCCTGTAGTCACATATCTGCTATCGAAGACAGGACCCGTGCTGAGAGGACAGATCTCCCAAGTTGATTTTGCTCTCTGGAAAGCAACTGGATACGGTATTGGTTTTTATTGCAGTTTCCACAGACTGAAAAAAAAATGTTTATAAAACAAAAGCCACATACAATTTGGTACAGACATTTTTTAGAATTTTGTTTTTGCACAGCGGAAACCAGGGCCGATGTGGTCATGGTAGAAATGGAGCCAGTTCTGTTACCCCGAAGCACCTCTCCTTAAACACTGATTTGAGTAAGCCAGCCCAGGCCTTGCCAGGAACAGCCCGCATTGTTTGGCTCTCTGGACAGACTTCCGGGACAAAGTGCTCTGAACACCCTACCCCACCCCAAGTCACAGTATATCAAGGCTCCGACTGCTCACACAAGAGTGAAAGAAAACCTGCTCGTCCCTCCTTGCTTCCAATCCAGCTAGTGTTAGTCACAGCCATTGTCTCCCCGACAGTATCTTGGAGCACAGCTCTCGCTCTGCCTCTCTATCACCAAGACATCTGAGGCAAATACAGGCATCTGTCTTTTCAGTTTTCTGGTTCTCAGTCGGTGGAAGCCGCCAAAGGAAACATCCAAGTTTCCCTATCAGTATGCTTTAGCCAGATCATGTGAAAGCTTTAGAAATCCTGTGTTTGTTGGCTTTGGAATCAGGACTAACTTCACAGCTTCATTTTCCCTCGTGATGCTAGGGATTGAACCCAGGGCCTTGGTCGTTAGGCAAATGCTTGCCACGGGCTCTGTTCAACTCTCTTTTAATCTCGGGGTGGTGAGCTGCAAAAGGACCCGATCCATGCTAAGAAACTGCAGAAGAGATCTAGTCACGTTTGGAGACTGGGAGGCCTCTTACTGGCTGTGTTTTCATCTGTGAGACTAAAACCCGTGATATCCTCCTTCCTGTCATTCTGAAGTTAACCAGTACTACAAGGGCCTTGGGAGCACTGGCGTGTTTTGGAAGCAACCCTACTTAGTAAACAAAGTGAACTACTTGGATAGTTTTTATACTATTTTGCCAGAAAAAGGAAACCCAGATCCTCTGTTCCCGATTCATTCAATGGCATGGTGACACAGGGGCTGATCAGGAACAGACCTGTCTTCTGCCTTCAACAGTTTATATACTCTAAGTAGGGGGACTATGCAGTAAGTTTATAAACATGGAAATATGTAATTTAATGTCCACGAGTGATACCACTATAAGAAAAGAGAAACCGGGGCTGCAGAGATAGCTCAGTGGCTCAGAGTGCTTGCTACTCTAGTGGAGGACCTGCATCCCAGCACCTACATTGGTCAGCTCACAGCTGTCTGTAACTCCAGTTCCAGGGGAATCTAGCACCCTCTGCTGGTTACTTAGGACACCTGTGTACACATGGTGCACACACCCACACGCAGACACACTCACACATATACATAATGATAAATAGGTAAACATTTAAAATGTAAAAAGAAAGCATTATATGAAGGTGAGGGAGATAGAAAGCAACAGATCAGAATATTAGAAAAGTCCCCTTTGAAGAAAAAGATTTTGGGGTAGAAAGTCTAGAAGCCATGAGCATCCCACACAAGGCCTGTGGCTCATGCTGTGTAGGTGAGCAAAATGGTAGGAGATGAGACTGGAGGGGCAGGCAGAGGGCAAGGCAAGTAATTTGCCATGACAGGCAATTTAGATTTGGCAATCTAGGTTTTATTTCAACTGTCTTGGCAAGCTTTGAGGGCCTTGTTTATTGTCAGTTTATTCTCTGCTCAGTTCCTAAATCAGGTAGCATGAACGCTACCCATTCATTCAACAATTACTTACTGAGGGCTAGTCTATGTTGGCTGGGTCCAGTAGCAAGAAAGTTACAACCTCTGTCATCAACTAATGGGACAAGGAAAGAATAGAAACAACCAGAAAAATGTAGAATGAGGCAAGTTATAGAATAGAGTGAAAATACTACTTGTAGCAATCATGTATTAAGAATGTGAACTGTCAACATTGACCGGGCCTTGCTCTGCCACTGGGCCATCCATGTGTTGGCTGACAGCCACAGGATACTTCTGTTACTTCTCCAGGTCAGCAAAAGACTATGTCACCGTGGGGCAGCTGAGAAGCCTGGTTGTGCCTGGCTTGACAGCACAAGGTTGGTCAATTCAGAGGAAGAAGCTAATGCACAAAACAATTGTATTCTCCAGCATGTCCTCAGTCACTTCATTTGGATGACTGCTACTTTCAGAATAAAATATTTTAGTTACTGGATGTAAACCAGACTGGCTTCTGATATATATTCCAATGTTAAACAAGTATAATATTGTAAAGATGGGTGTCAAGCTTCTAAAGAAACCATTCCTAAACACTGACAGAAAACATCCTACTATTTTTTCCTTCCCCAAACACACTATGATTTGTAATAATTAGGTCCCATTTTCTTGTCTTTTTCCCCCCTTTCTTGTAAATGCCATACCAAAAGCAGCCATTTCTGTCTATCCATCACCTCCCCAGGGCCCAGCACAGTGCCTCAGACACAGCGGGGGCCCAATTAATATTTGTTGAGTGAATGAATGAATCTCATTCTGTTCCTTTGCAGGGGTGTCTTTATTGCTATGCACACTCCAGACAGCATGCAGAGATGGTGGGGACCACAATGAACATCCAGGGTATTTTGCAATTCATGGCTGACCCATGCTGACCCTTTATTTAATTAAATCTTTCACTTGTGAATGAATCATTTCTTCCATTAATTAAAATGGGATGCACATATGTCTCTGTAAACTGTATGTCAAAAGAAAGCATTCCACCTAAAAATATACAGGAGGCGCTGACCACCGTCATGAGTCATCCATCATGATCTGCTAAAATGATCAACTCTGTAATTAGAGACAGCACAATCATCTCTTATGGCCTCAAAATATTAGTTGCAGATTCTCAACCATTCTGTCAGCTCCTGTGTTAATGGAAGGAGCAGAGCCGAGTGGGAGGCAGAGGGAAACATTTATGATGTGGACAGAGCCTGCGCCTCGGCATTGCAGGCAGGCCGCATCTCCAATGACTGTGCTCCCTCGGCACTTGTATCTGTTGGTGCTGGAAGGCAGCAGGAATCGCTTGCTCTGTTGCAAGACTCAACACCGGCTCTTTCTTTTCTGAAAGCTGCAAGATCTGATGGTCTGTTGAAGGGGCAAATTTAGAATTTTTCATGTACCTTACAGCGCCCCCTGGAGGAAAGGGGATGTCTCATCAAATTGGATCTTGAAACTCCAGGGAAGAATTCACATCCATCTATTGTTCAAAAGATTTCACCTCAGAGTAAACTATGCACTGTTCGAACTTCACTGGGGATTCTGTCCTCTAGTAGAAAGGAAGGGGGTGGGGTGTGTTGGCATTCTGGCCTGCCCTGTGTCCTGATGTAAGGCCTCCTTTGGGGAAAAGACTTTTCCTCCCTTCTTCTTCTTCTTCTTCTTCTTCTTCTTCTTCTTCTTCTTCTTCTTCTTCTTCTTCTTCTTCTTCTTCTTCTCTCCCTTCCTCCGTTTTCTCGCTATGAGGTGTACACACCTCCGCTTTCCCTCTTTCCCTCCCTTCTCTCCCTCTCCCTCTCCCTCCCTTCTCTCCCTCTCCCCCTCTCTCCCTCCCCCTCCCCTACCCCTCTCCCCTTCTCCCTCTCCCCCCCCCCCCGTCCCTCTCTCCTCTCTCTCCTCTACCCCCCTCTCCCTCTCCCCCCTCCCCCTCTCTCCTCCCTCTCCTCCTCCCTCCTCTCCCTCTCTCCTCCCTCTCTCCCTCCCTCCTCTCCCCCTCTCCTCCTCCCCCCTCTCCCCCCTCCCCCTCCCCCCTCCCTCTCCCTCTCTCATAATAAACTCTCCACGTGGATGCTGTGTCTGCATGGTATGAGTAACTTTCTACCACTCAGCTGCCGGCCTATGCATCTGCATGGCGTGTTTCCCTCACCACTAGGGCACCTTGGCCCAACCCGCCAAGTCCTCCCACGCCATATCATTACAGGGTGTGCTGTAGTATGGAGCATCTCCACGTCACAGGGACCCCAGTCTCTGAGACAAGGTTTTAGGATCTCACAAATTTAAAATTAATCAGTTTTGGAAGAGGCAGTAACTGCTCTTTTTGAAGCATTGGACTTTGCAGGACAATGAACATTACCCCTGTACGTTCAAGGGAACAGTTTCAGAGGAGGCCACGTCAGCGGACCAGCCATGGCAATCGGATGTGTTTCATTACATGTGTTTATGTCCGTCACTGACTGCTCTTTGTTTTCTTTGGAATGAGCCCTGGAGAGCAGGCATGAGGACAGTGAAGGGCTGATAAGGGCTTTGAGATCGCCAGGCCTGTTGGTGTGACAGAGACTCTGATAGGTAACGGTTTGTTTCAGGGTCCATGGCAACCGTAGAGCTGGCTCCCCACCTTGGCTCCCATTTCACAGCTCTGGGCCTTTCCCCTGGAAAAACAGGTGAGGTTTCCCCCTGGCACAAGGCTAGGTCCACAGCCAGCCACCAAAGATTGTGTTGCTTTCAGTACAGTAAGAGAGTCATAAGTACTTGGTGAGTTTCACATGTGCGCAGGAAAACATCAATAGCTTTTCTTAGACTTCAATCCAAGTCCTTTGTGTTATTGCAGAGGTTGGGTCCAATCACTGGTTTCATGGTACTTGTTTTCTGATTTTTGTCCCTTTTAAAAATAGCATCTGAGTTACTTTTTTCTGTTAATATCTATGTACCTACTATCTCTTATCTATCTATCTATCTATCTATCTATCTATCTATCTATCTATCTATCTGTCTGTCTGTCTGTCTGTCTGTCTGTCTGTCTGTCTATCTATCTATCTATCTATCTATCTATCTATCTATCTATCTGTATATCATCTATATCTGTATCAGAAAAGAAGAGATCATGTTGGATATTTAGTCCAGAGAAGGACAAGAGACACAGAATTGCTTGTTTGCATGGAGAGAATAATAACTAACATCATACACACAGACTTTTGTTTGCTTCATTTTGGTCCTAACCACACCAATTTGATTAGGATAGCTGGTAAGCGAGCTCCAGGGATCTGCCTATTTCAGCCTGCCAAGTGCTGGGATGATAAGTGTGCATCACCATGCCTTTATATATTTATGTATGTATGTATGTATGTATGTATGTATGTATGTATGTATGTATGTATGTATTTATTTATTTTTGTGACAGAGTTTCTCTCTGTAGCCCTGGCTGTCTTGGAACTCACTCTGTAGACCAGTCTGGCTTCAAACTCAGAGATCACCTGCCTCTGCCTCTGGAGTGCTGGGATTAAAGGCATGTACCACTACTGTCTTTAATTTAATTTTTATTTTTTTAAATGTGAGTTCTGAGGATTGAACTCATATTCACATGTATATGGCAAGCACTTTAGCAACTGAACTCTCTCTCTAGCCTCATGTCAACAATGTGTGAAAATGATGTGGAATGGTAGATTATTGAATCTACATTAATCCAAAAAACAATTATTAATCTTAAATATTTTATATTGGTATGGATTTTGGTTTATTGAACAAATTTAAAGTTAATTTTGTTATACTGTGTGTATATTTCTACTCTTTTTTTGGGGGTACTCCACTTATGCAGCTCATTTAAAAATGTAATGTATAATTAAAATACAGATTAATAATTAGTCATCTATAATAGTCAAACTTATTGTCATGTTAGATATGTTTTCAAGGTCATACACATATATTTAGATAGATAGTCTTCAAACACTTCAAAGACCTACAGAATATGACTTTTAATATTTTTAATAACCTAAGGCTTTTCATGACAGTGAGACATGTCTGCTCCTGGTAGCACCAATCTACTTCAGAGAAGATGATGGACATCAAAGAAACTCCACATGGAGTTTGCTTTTTTTTTTTTTTTTATGGCAAAAGCTAGTCATGTAGGCAGAGAAACTGCCCTTGCCTCAATTGCTGACAATATACTGTCCAAACTGGACCAGCAGGACACAAGAAAGGCAACTGCCAAACTTTGCTAAAACAAGGTAGGACAGTCTTTCAGAATTCCATGCTTCACAGGAAAGTCTGTCAAATATGATAGGCCAGTGGTCCAGAATTGGATCCCCCAACATTACAAAGAAACTTTGAGTGACTGTCCAGGCAGTGAGATGTCCCTGTCATTAGGTAACATCTCTCCCTTCTGGGGTCTTTGATGGAGTTGAAGACTAAATAGTTCTAGTTTTCCTTAGTTATGATAAAGGGTAAATTAGATACAAAACTTTGGATCACAAAGATAAGATAGATGATAGAATATTTTCTTTAATTTTGCCAAATAAAAATAAACTAGATATTGTAACTGTAATTCTTACTTAATAACTGTTTTGTTACATATAGTGTTACTATATTAAGGTTAAAACCTTCCTTTTCAATTAGACAAAAAGGGAGAAATTTTGTGGAATAATCCTTACATACACTGTGAATATGTATTACTCTCATTGGTTAATAAAGAAACTGATTGGCCTATAGCAAGGCAGGATATAGTTAGGCTGGACAATCAAATTGAGGATGCTGGGATGAAGAGGGGCAGAAAGAGAGAGACACCAGCCAGCCACTGAGGAAGCATGACATATAGAAAATGAGGTAACAAGCTATGAGCCATGTGGGGAGGGATAGATAAAAAATATGGGTTAATTTAAGTGTAAGAGTTGGCTAGAAATAAGCCTGAGCTATTGGCTGAGCATTTATAATTTATATTAAGTCTCTGAGTCAGTTATTTAGGATCATTGACAGGAGAGGAAAACTCTACCTACATGAATCTTTCAGTTTTTCCTTCAGAAATAAGTGTATTTTATATTATCTAGCTTAAATTTTTTAGATTTATTTTATTATGCGTATGAGTGTTTTGCCTGTATGTATGTATATGTACATGTGTGCCTAGGTACCCTTGGAGGTCAGAAGATGGCATCAGGTCCGAAGTATCTGGAGTTACAGATGGTAGTGAGCCACGTGTAGGTGTGGAGAATTGAACCCATGTGCTCTTCATGAGTAACAAATACTGCTGGAACCCACCCTCCCCCTTTTTAGTACAGAGTATTGAACCCTGAGTTTTTCACATGATATCTATCTTTTTATTACTTCTTTGAGAATTCCATATAATGAATTTTGACTATATTCACCCTTCCCCCAAGCCTTCTCAGATTGATCTCCACCATGTTCCCTGCCCACTCAACTTTGTGTCTTTTTTTTTTTTTTTTAACCCATCAAGTGCAATTTGTGCTGCCCATGTATTCATGGATGTGTGACCTTCCTCTGGATCCTGGTCCACCTACCAGTGACAACACTCTTAAAGAAAATGGATTCTCCCTCTCCTAGTGGCCAGCAATGTCCAATGTAGTTAATATGGTCTGCCCTAGAGAATACCCCACATTCACTGGAGGAGATGTGCATGCTGCATGTGGTACAGCGATTACACGTCTGCTAGGTCTGCTTGACCTGCTGCACTGCTTGCATCCTCTGCCTGGTTCCTCCTTCAGTTGTTCTTTCCTTTAGTGAGGGTCGCCAAATGTCTCCAACTGCTATTGTTAGAGTTCTGTGGTCTCTTCAGTTCTGTCAGCTTTCATTTCATAGTGTATGATACAACTATTCATAATTATATCTTTTTACTATACAGAGTCTCTTATTAATATGAGCTATTCTTTGTAAATGTTTTTATTTTAAATGCTATTTCACCTTATATTAGTATAAGCACCTTTACTGTCTTTTGATAATTTTTTTCATGGGATTTTTGTTTTGTTTTGTAGAACTGGGAATTGAACCCAGGGCCTTGGGCATACCAGGCAAGTGCTTTACCATTGAGCTACATCTCCAGCCCTTGCACAAGCATCTTTTTCTGCTTGTAAATGTTCAGCTCATCTGTCTTTTTGTTGGTATATCGTTTTCTGTACTAGGGTCTCATAGTAAAGGTTGGGTTGGCACTAGTGATGTAGTTTAGGCTGACTTTGAACTCACAATCCTCCTACCTCTGCTAGCATTACAGGCTTGTGTCATACCCAGACAATCTCTGTCTTTGATGAAAGAGTTCAAACCATTTACACTTAAATTAATAACTGATAGGAAGCAACAGGACTCTGCCATTTTGCTTTTGCCTATCTAGATGCCTTTTGGTTTCTTGGTCTTATTCCCTGACACTGGCTATCTTTATTTTTTTATCTTGCTGTTTGCTTATAGCTGACTTTTTATTAATAATGCAACATCTAAATTTCCTTCTTATTCCCTTTGTGCATTATAGATGGAATTGCCTCCATGGTTACCATGACGTGTAGCATGAATCTTAAAAGGTCTTATTAAATAAAAAACTCAGTGCCAACTATTGGGGTAAATTCTAAAAATATCAGAGAAGCAGAACAAGCCACAGCTAACATCACCTTGCCAACTTCTCAGCTGATCCTGTTTCCTCAAACTGGAAGCCTCTGAGTCCTCATCCAAATGGAACTCAGCTGAACTGCTGCTAAAAGCCTAAAAACTCAAAAAGCCTAAAAGCCTTTTTAGTTCCTGGTCCTTGTGGTGATATTGTGTCCCCTAATATATTTCGCACCCTAATACACTTATCTGGGATCAGAGAACAGAACAGCCACTAGGTAGACATAGAGGCCAGAAAATGATTGCACACACACCTTTAATCCTAGCATTTCAGAGGCAGAGATCCATCCTGATCTTTGTGAGTTCAAAGCCACACTGGAAACAGCCAGGCATGGTGCCACACACCTTTAAACCCAGGAAGTGATGGCAAGAAGCATAAAGGTACATAAGGCACGAGGACCAGGAACTAGAGAAGAGGTTAGCTGTGGCTTGCTCTGTTTCTCAGATCTTTCAGCATTCACCCCAATACCTGGCTCCTGAGTTTGTTTATCTATCTATCTTTCTATCTATCTATCTATCTATCTATCTATCTATCTATCTATCTATCTATCTATCTATCCATCCATCCATCCATCCATCCATCCATCCATCCATCCATCCATCTATCTATCTATCTATCTATCTATCTATCTATCTATCTATCTATCTATCTATTTATTAGTAAGACCTTTTAAGATTCGTGTTACAGGTCCTCATGCCTTATATACCTTTCTGCTTCCTGCCATCACTTCCTGGGATTAAAGGCATGTGGCACCATGCCTGGCTGTTTCCAGTGTGGCTTTGAACTCAGAGATCTGGATGGATCTCTGCCTGCCAAGTGATAGTATTAAAAGTGTGTGTGCCACCATTTTCTGGCCTTTATGCTTATCTAGTGGCCGTTCTGTTCTCTGACCCCAGATAAGTTTATTAGGGTGCACAATATATTGGCAAACACAATATCACCACATTTCTCATTTTTTGTTTAAAATAAAAAAGTTACAACTAATATAATAAAAACTATATCCAATAAGTATATATAATATATACAGTCAAGAATTACATTAACAATGCCTAGTCCATTAACATTTGACAGATTCAGACAAAAAACTCCATTATATACATTAACAATGTCCAGTCCATTAACATTTGACAAATTCAGACAAAAAATTTCATTACTTATCTTATTTAAAGCAAGTAGTTCCTTTTTAAAAGTAGATTCAATAATCTACCTTTTTATCTTATTATATCCATATTCTCTCTTTTTCCTTTTCCGAATAGATTCAAAAATCTACCTTTTATCTTATCATTTCTATATCTTCCCTTTTTTCTTTTTAGAGTAGATTCAATATTCTACCCTTTTATCCTATTATTTCTATATTTCCTTTTTTTCCAGAGTAGATTCAATAATCTACCTCTTATCTATATCCTCTTTTTCTTTTTCTCTTTTTTTTTCAAACAAGAACCTTAAATCTAATCTCCTTTGTTTAGCCTTTTTCCTGACTATTAACAATAACAACTTGTAACCAACAATCCTAAACAATGACAATGATCTGGAATCCATTGAAAAACCAAAAACCACCACTCCACCTCTTGGGAATGTGGGCATCGTGTTCTTAAAATTACATCCTGCTTGCTAGGGGTGAAGACATCTTTAGGGGATCCTGAAAAGAAAATTTTTGGGTTAATTGTCTCAAGTCCTTGCTCGAGTAGTCTGTGAATCTGGATCATCTTAGCTAGCCATCTCAAAATTGTCCCGAGCAGTTTGTAGTCCAAAGATGATCTTTGAGTGGTATTAATCAGCTTGATGACTTTATCATAGTCCATGTGGAATCGTCGTTGTGGGATCCCATCGTCCTTTTGGAGATTTCAAAGTCACTGTTAGGTGTGGTCCTGGTTCCTTGCAGATTTTTTTTTTTTCTCCTCCTCTGTGGTTTGGAGTAATCACAGTCTGATAAATGTCAGTCTTTCAGAACCACAAACATTCTTCCCTAGAAGAGAATATCTTCACAGCAACTTCTTCTCCCCACCACTTGCCTTGCCAAACTTTTCCAAACTGACCTTTGCCGATGCTTTCTTGTAACAGGATGGTTCTGGCTATTGTTCTCTGAACAAGCAGCAGTAAACAGTCCCCAGTAACAGTATCGCCGTTGCCACCAACATGATGAGAAGCAGCTGGCAACGTGGAACTGCATCCGCTGCCTTCATGGTCCTGCCTCCACCGTTTGTGGCCTGTCCCGGCCCTGGTCACAGCTTCTCCTCAGCAAACCTCCCAGGCTGGCCTGGAACTCAGGATGCTCTTGCCTCTACCTCCTTCAGCAAATCCTACCAGCACATGCCACCACAACCAGTGTGCGTGCAGCTAGGGCCTAAGCTGGGAACTGCAAGGCCACAGGCAAGTGGCATTTTTTTGTGAATTCTTGCTCCACAAGTTGGATGCCAAGTGTAGACGAATTTCTAAATGGTCTTAATAAATAAAAAACATGGAGCCAGAAATTTGGGTTAAAGCCCGAGAGAAAGATCAGAAGAATAGACAAACCACGAGCTATCCTCACCTCACCAACTCCGCAGTTTACAAAGAGAGCTTCTTCCTGTATACTCATGTTTATGTCTTTTCTGTTCTGTTCTCTCATTGGCTCTCTTAGCCCAGCTACATCATTTCCTCTTCCTAAACAGCTCTGTCACTTTCTGTCTGTCTGTATAGACCTCCAGACCTCTATGGTTAACTAGTGTTGGAATTAAGGCATGTGCTACCACAACTGGCTCTGTTTCCAGTGTGGCTTTGACACACACCTGGCTCTATTTCCAGTGTGGCCTTGAACACACAGAGATCCTGCCTGCTAAGTGGTAAGATTAAGGGTGTGTGCTACCACTGTCTGACTTCTTTGTTTACTTAAAATGGCTTGCTATTTCCCCTGATCTCCAGGCAAGGTTTATTTATTAAAGCACAAATAAAATATCACCACATTTTAGCACAAATAAAATATCACCACAATGATGTTTACATACAACAGCATAAAATTATAACAATATAATTTGAATATATAGCAGATTATTATCAATAACATAAATGCTTTACATTCTTTTTCAGCCTATTACAACACTTTCCATTTGTTGCTATTACAGAATTACATCTTTATATAGTGAATGCCCCAACAAGTTAATAATGCTTTTATTTTTAGTTAACTTTTTGGGTAGCACACCAAATGGGTTTTATTATGACTTTTTAATACACATATGCTGTATACATTTTGCTCATTTTTGCCTCCCAATATCTTGCTCCATCTCTCTTTTCCTCTCTAACTGGTCTCTTTCTTTTTCCAAATAGTTCCAGTTTAGCTTTTTTGTCATGTGCATGTATGTGTTTTTGTGTATAATTTATATATATTTACTTTTTAAATTTAGGCTCAGCATATGAAAGTAAGTGTGATATTTATCTTTCTGAGTCTGGCTTATTTTGCTTAACAGAATGACCTCTAGCTTCATTACATTTTCTTGAAAATGACATAATTTCATTTTTATTTATGGCTGTTTATATATATATATATATATATATATATATATATATATATATATATATATATATATATATATACACACATATTCCATTATCATTCAGCCATTGATGAGCATCTAGGCTGGTTCTATATCTTTGCTATTGTACATAGTACTGCAATCAACATCAATGAGCAAATATCTCTTATTACATTGTATCTCTTACATATTGATTTGGATTCTTCGTGTAAATGTCCGGGTATGGAACAGCTTGGTTGAATGGCAGATCAGTCTTTAGTTGTTTGAGAAACATCTGTGCTGGCTTCCACTACTTTATATTCCCTTTGCCTTTGCTGTTTGTTTTTTTTTTCTTCACTATTGCCATTCTGACTGGGGTAAGGTGGAATCTCAGTGCATTTTACTAAAATTATTTATTTTATGTGTTTGCGTGGTTTGCCTGCATGTGTGTCTGTGCATTATGTGTGTGCCTGATGCTCATAAAGGTCAGAAGAATGAGTCAAATCTCCTGGGACTGGAGCTGTGTTTATGAACTGTCATGTGGGTGCTGATAATCAGACCCGGCTCCTGTGGAACAACAGTCAGTGCTCTTCACCGTGGACCCGTCTCTCCAGCCCCTCAATGTAGTTTAGATTTGCAACTGCCTGTTAAGTAAGAATGGTTGAGCATTTTTTCATGTTTTTTGGCCATTTGTACTTCTTTTGAGAACTGTTGAACTCGTTTGCCCATTTATTGATGGCTAAATTGATTTTGTGTGTGTGTGTGTGTGTGTGTGCTTAGTTTTTAGGGCTTTTTTGTTTATTTTCTATATAGATATTATAATAATAATCCCTTGGCAGTATATAATTGTCAAGACTTTTCTCCATTCTATAGGCTGTTTCCTCATTCCCCTGGATATTTCTTTTGTTATGTAAAAACTTTTTAATTTTATGTAATTCCTTTTGTCAATCATTGTGTGTAGCTGGAAGATTTCCTGTGTCCCACCTGGCCTGTGGCTGGGACAAATCTCTCACCCACAGTCCTGCAGCCTTTATAAAATAATCACACAGTTATTTATAACTGATTGGCCATTAGCTCAGGCTTATTACTAACTAGCTCCTACACTTAAATCAACCCATCATTCTTACTTGTGTTTAGCCATGTGGCTTGGTATTTTTTCTCAGTTCTGCCTTGCATCCTGCTTCCTATGTGTCTGGCTGGCACCTCCTTACCCCGTCCTTCCTCTTTCTAGAATTCTCCTTGTCTGCATGCTCCGCCTACACTTCCTGCCTGACTACTGGCCAATCAGTATTTTATTAAACCAGTGTACAAGGGCATTATCCCACAGCAATTGTGGTTATTTCCTGAGTGACTAGAGTGTTTTTGCAGGAAGCCCTTACCTGTGGCTTTATCTTAAAGTGTCTTTCTTTCATATTTTCAGGGTTTCAGATTTTCTGCTGAGGTATTTTTGATCTGTTTTGACTTGATTTTTGTTCAGGGTGAGAGATATGGATCTAGTTTCTTTCTCCTGCATGCATATATTCAGTTTTCCCAGCATCAGTTTTTTCAGATGTGTGTTGTGAACAGGTACTATAAATTCATAGCTTTATTTCTGGGTCCACTGTTCTAGCCCATCATCTGCATGTCCGTTTTTGTTACTATAACTCTATGGTGTAATGTGCTGTCACATACAGTGATATCTTCAGTATTAATCTTTCTGCTAAGAATTGCTTTGATATTTGGGGTCAGTTATGTTTCCATGTCACCTTTCAGATTCTTTTTCTAATTCTGTGAAGAATATAGTTCTATTTTCCTTTATGTTGCTGTGATAAAACACTCAGATCAAATGCAGATTAGGGGAAGGAAGAATTTATTTGGCTTACATGTCCAGGTCAAAATCCATCAATAGGAAGCAGGAATTCAAGACAGAGCCTGGTATAGAGCCTGGAGGAACACTGATGAATGGCTCTTTCTCTGACTCATTTTCTTATATACCCCAGGCCCACCTGCTTAAGAATGATGCTGCCCACTTTCGGCTGGACCCTCTTATATCAATAATCAGTCAAGGTAATCCCTCATAGACATGGCCACAGGCTTACCTTCTCTGACAATCCTCAAATGGAGACTCTCTCAAAATGACTCTAGGTTGCATCAAGTTGACATTTGAAGCTAACCAGGACAAATACTATTAGAATTTTGATGCCTGGCATTGAATGTGTAGATAACTTTTGGTAGCAGCCATTTTTTACAGTATTAGTTCTACCAATCTATCTTCTAGTGTCTTCTTTAATTTCTTTCTTTAATGTTTTAAATTTTTATTATAAAGATTTTTCCTGTTCTTCATCAGACTTATTCCTAGGTATTTAATTTTTTTTCTGAAGCTTTTTTGAATGGGGTTTTAAATTTTACTTCATTCTTGGCAATGTTGTTACTGATAATTAGAAAAATTACTGATTTTTGTATGCTGATTCTTTATCCTGATACTTTACTCTAAAAGTGTTTCTCAGAGCAATGAAACTTTTGGTAATTCCTTTAGGTCTTTAAGTATAGAATCATGTCATCTGCAAACAGGGATAGTTCAACTACTTTCTTTTCTATTTATATCCCTTTAATTTGTCTTACTGCTCTAGGTAAGACTTCAAACACCATGTTGAGTAAAAGCAGAGAAAGTGAGCATTCTTGCCTCACTCCTCAGGGATGAAAGGTTTTCAGTTTCTTCACATTTGGTATAATGTTGGCTGTAGGTTTGTCATATACAGATTTATATCGCTCCTAGCTCTAGCTTCTTTGCAGCTTTGATATGAAGGAATGGTGAACTTTGTCCAAGCCCATTTCTGCATCTATTGCAGTGGTCATGTGATTTTTGTCTCTTTTATTTGCTTTATTAGTTGTATGGATTTGTGTTTACTGAACTTTCCTTGTATCCCTGGTTGTGGTATAAGAATGTGTTCTTTAGTTCAACCTGCAAGTGTTTTATTGAGAATTTTTGCATCTATTCTCATTAGGGAAATTAGTTTGTAGTTTTCTTTTCGTGTGTGTGTGTGTGTGTGTGTGTGTTTTTAAAGATTTATTTATTTATTTATTATATAGTGTTCTGCCTGCAGGCCAGAAGAGGGCACCAGATCTCATTGCATATGGTTGTAAGCCACAATTATGGTTGTTGGGAATTGAACTCAGGACCTCTGGAAGAGCAGCCAGTGCTTTTAACCACTGAGCCATCTCTCCAGCCTTTTCTTGTGTTCTTATTTGGTTTTGGTAGTGAGGTAATACAGGCTTCATAGAGTGAGTTTGGCTCATTTTCTTTCTGTTTCATGGAACAATTCATGCAACATTCATGCTAGTTCTTCTTGGGAGGTCTGGGAGCATTCAGTAGGGAGTCTGTCTGGTTCTAGGCTTTTCATTGTTGAAAGAATCTTTGCTACTGCTGCAGTCTCATTACTTGTTATAGAACTGTGCAGTGGGTTTGAAAGATAATAGTCCCTAAAGGAAGTAGTACTATTGGGAGGTGTGGCCTTGTTGGAGTAGGTGTGGTCATGTTGGAGAAAGTGTGTCACTGTGGAGGTGGGCTTTGAGGTCTCATATATGCTCAAGCCATGCCCAGTGAGACAGACCACTTCCTGTTGCCTGTGAGTCAAGATGTAAGAATTCTCAGCTCCTTCTCTAGCACCGTGTCTGCCTGCATGCTGCCTTGCTTCTCACCATGATGATGATGGATTAAACCTCTGAACTATAACTAAGTCACCACAATGAAATGTTTTGCTTTTTAAGACTTGCCATGGTCATGGTGTCTCTTCACAGCAATTGAAACCCTAACTAAAGCAAACTATTCAAGCTGTTTTTTAATATCTTTCATTTAATTTTGGTAGGTTATATGTATCTAGGAATTATTAATGTTTTTCTAGATTTTTCTCCAGCCTTTTGTAATGTAAGTTTTCAAATTATTTCTTAATGATCTTTTGAATTTCATTGATATCTGTCATAATGCCTTCTCTTTCATTTCCAGTTTTATTAAATTGAACTTTCTCTCTCTTTTGTTTAGTTTGACCAGGTGTTTGTCAATCTTGCTTATGTTTTTTTGAATAACCAAATTCTTGTTCTATTTATTCGTTCTTTGTATTATTCTTTTAGTCTCCACTTAATGAACTTTTGCCTTGACTTCATTATTCTTTTTATTTGCTGCTCTTGGGTTTAGCTTGTTTTTGTTTTCTTAAGACCTTAAAGTGCATCATTAAGTTATTTATTTGAGAGTTCTCTGGTTATTTATTTATTTATTTATTTATTTATTTATTTATTTATTTATTTATTTATTTATGTATTTGAGACAGGGTTTCTCTGTGTAGCTTTGTGCCTTTCCTGGAACTCACTTGGTAGACCAGGCTGGCCTCGAACTCACAGAGATCCTCCAGGCTCTGCCTCCTGAGTGCTGGGATTAAAGGCGTGCGCCACCACCGCCCGGCTTCTCTGGTTATTTATTATTGTTGTTGTTGTTGTTATTATTTTTACAAGAATATGTGCATGTAGGTGAAGATGCATGCAAGAAGATGGCATCAGATCCCCTGGAGCTGTAGTTCTGGGTAGTTGTAAGACATCCAATGTGGCTATTTGGAACTGAATTCAGCACCTCTGCAAGAGTAGTAAGTACTCTTAACTGTTCTACCAGTCCAATATATTTTTAAACACTTGTAACATAAACTTTGCTCCTAAGGATTGAATAAGTTGTACTTTCTTTTCATTTGATTTTGGATGCTTTTTATCTCCTTCTGTGATTTCTTCAAGGATCATTTTAAATGATATCTGTTTCCATGCATTTGTTTAATTGTGGCTTCTCATGCTATTAGTTTTATTTAATTAGGCTCTAAAAACCACATTACTTTGATAATTTTGGATATTTTAAAGGCTTAGTTTTTTGGCTTCAAATGTGAGCTATTTTATAGAGCCTTCTGTGGGCTGTTTTTTGGAAGTAACTTTCGAGTCTACCTTTGAGTATGCTGGTTCATTTCCTGTTTGCTCTAATCTGCCTTTGAGTTTCATCAGTGACGTTTTCATTTCAATCATTGTGCTTTTCCACTCCAGAATTTGCTTTTGATTTCTATGTTTCTTAGCTCTTTATGGACATTTCTGTTCCCACATTTTTCTCCTGACTTCCCCCACACTCTCCTCTACTTTTCTGAGTATTTCTGAGGAGATTGCCTTAAAGTTCCTGTCTAAGAGATCTGCCAATAGTTCTTCTTTAGGGAAATTTCTATTGATTTATGTATTTTTCCTTAGAACAGATCACACTTTCTTATTTCTTTGTGTGCCTTGTGGGTTTTTTTGTTGCTGTTATTGAAAACTGGGCACCTGAATCTAACAATGTAACTTAGGAAATAAGATTGTCCACTGCTGTGGGATGTTCTGTATGGCAAATGTGTTGCTAATTAGTCAATAAATAAAACACTGATTGGCCATTGGCTAGGCAGGAAGTGTAGGCGGGACAAGGAGGAGAATAAAGCTGGAAAGTGGAAGGCTGAGTCAGAGAGACACTGCCAGCTGCCACGATGACAAACAGCATGTGAAGATGCCGGTAAGCCACGAGCCATGTGGCAAGGTATAGATTCATGGAAATGGATTAATTTAAGCTGTAAGAACAGATAGCAAGAAGCCTGCCATGGCCATACAGTTTGTAACCAATATAAGTCTCTGTGCTTACTGGTTGGGTCTGAGCGGTTGTGGGACTGGCAGGTGAGAGAGATTTGTCCTGACTGTGGGCCAGGCAGGAAAACTCCAGCTACAGTCCACTTTTAGTTTGCTGGGCTCCATTGCTATTTTTCTCAATTCTTTTTCATTTTTATTGTTTTAGGCTGTGTCTTTCTTCTTATGTCTGTCTAGCCTACTGCCTTTCCCTGAGCATGCACAGACACTTTCTAGCTAGGAGGCAGGCCTGTGTGCAGCAACACAAGGGGTACAATGGTGGCTTCCCATCTCTTGGCAGCTCTGTGGTCAGTGGCAGCAATAGAGAGCAGAGCTCAGGTCTTTGATATGGAAAGATTTTTCCTCATCCTGGTTCTCAAAGCTGTGTGCAAACTACTGCAGGAACACCTGCATTGCCTCTGCCATGAGGCTTGAGAGGAAGGATGGGAAGTTTTTAATGGGCCTAAGAGCTAAAATTGACCATAATTAAATATGATTTACTCTCCAATCCCCTCCCACAATTACAAGCATTTAATAGACTCTAGAGTTTCAAAATATTTGCAGCAGACAGATTCTACAAGTATGGTTGTACTGGCTAGTTTTTTTTTTCTTTTGTGTTTTTTCGAGACAGGGTTTCTCTGTGTAGCTTTGTGCCTTTCCTGGAACTCACTCTGTAGCCAAGGCTGGCCTCGAACTCACAGAGATCCACCTGCCTCTGCCTCCCAAGTGCTGGGATTAAAGGTGTGCACCACCACCGCCCGGCCTGGCTAGTTTTAATTCAACTTGACACAAGCTATAGTTATCAGAGAGGAGGGAGCCTTGATTGAGAAATTACTCCATAAGATTTGGTTGTAGGGTATTTTCTTAATTAGTGATTGATTGGGGGAAGGCCCAGTCTATTGTGGGTGGTGCCATCTCTGGGCTGATGATTCTGGATTCTATAAGAAAGCAGGCTGAGGAAGCCACAATGAGCAAGCTAGTAAGTAGCACTCCTCCGTAGTCTCTGCATCAGCTCCTGACTTCAGGTTCCCTCCCTGCTTGAGTTCCTGTCCTGACTTCCTTTGATGGTGAACTGCAGTGTGGAAGCCTAAGCTGCTGTGGATTATGTGCATTATTAATAAAAAGCTGACAGGCCAGTAGCTTGGCTGGAAGTTAGGCAAGAAAGCAAAACTGAGAATGCCGGGAAGGAGAATGGTGGAGTCAGGGGGTCACCAGTCAGATGCAGAGGAAGCAAGATGAGAATGTTGTATTGAGAAAAGGTACCAAGCCATGTGGCTAAACATAGACAAGAATTATGGGTTAATTTAAGTGTAAGAGCTAGTTAGTAATAAGGCTAAGCTACTGGCCAAGCATTTATAAGTAATATTAAGCCTCTGAGTGGTTATTTGGAAATTGGTAGACAGGCAAGAACCATCTGTCTACACTAAGCTGAATGAAACCTTTCCCCAAGTTGCTTTGGTCATGGTGTTTCACAGCAACACAACACTGACTAAGACAATGGCATTTCTACATGGGGAGGGCAGGTTGTTAGTGCTTTCTACTCTACTTTCTTCTCAGAACCCTCTTTTTCCTTCCTGTGGTGTTGGCAGAATGAGGGTCTCACGTACATTCAGGAAGCACTCTACCACTGAGCCAAACCCACAGTTATATATAATATAATTTATACATATAATATAATTTTATAGTATCAGTTAATAGGAAAGAAAGGCAAACAGTTTTTATCACTAATAAAAACCAACATTTATGTTTCTCCACTGTGTACCAGGCAGTATCTTAGCTGCTCAATGTACATTATATAAATTTGATCTATACTGAGATGCTATGGGATGTTGTTCTGTATGCTGTGAATATGTGTTGCTCTGATTGGTTGATAAATAAAATGCTGATTGACAAGTAGCCAGGCAGGAAGTATAGGTGGGGAAAGTAGATGAGGAGAATTCTGGAAAGAGGAAGGACAGAGTCAGGAGTTGCCAGCCAGACACATAGGAAGCAAGATGCAAGGCAGAACTGAGAAAAAATACCAAGCCACATGGCTAAAAACAGAGGAAGCAAGATGACAAGGCAGAACTGAGAAAAGGTACCAAGCCACATAGCTAAATATAGATAAGAATTATGGATTAATTTAAGTATAGGAGCTAGTTAGTAATAAGCCTGAGCTACTGGCCATACAATTTGTAATTAATATAAGCCTCTGTGTGTTTATTTGGGTCTGAGCAGCTGTGGACTGGGCAGGACACAGAAAAATTTCTGACTATACAGTAATGTTATGAAATTGGTACCATGGTTGTCTCTGTTTTGTAGATGAAGATAGTAAACCATAGGGATGATAACAGCACCAGGGCTGAAGAGATGGTTCAGTGGTGAAGAGCACTTGTTGCTCTTTATGAGTACCTGGGTTCAGTTCCCAGTCTCAACGTGGCAGCTTACAACTGTCTATAACTCCAGTTTGAGGGGCTCTGACACTTTCTTCTGGCCCCCTTTGGCACCAGGCATGAACATGATGCACATACATATATGTAGGCCAACACTATATACATATAATATAATAAAAAAATTAGCTGGATGGTGGTGGCACACTCTTAATCCCAGCACTCAGGAAGAAGAGGCAGGTAGACCTCTATGAGTTAGAGGTCAGCCTAGTATACAAAGTGATTTTCAGCACAGCCAGGATTGTTAAACAGAGAAACTCTGTGCTATGGAATAATCCTTCTGTACACTGTGAATATGTACTACTCTCATTGGCTAATAAAAAGCTGACAGGCTGGTAGCCAGGCAGGAAGCTCAGTGGGAAAGCCAAACTGAGAATGATGGGAAGAAGGAGGACAGAGTCAGAAGAGACACCAGCCAGCCAGCTGCTGAGAAACCAGGATGTGTAGAAATGAGGTAACAAGCCATGAGCCATGAACCAATCCATAGATTAATAGAAATGGGTTAATTTAAATGTAAGAGTTAGCTAGTAACAAGCCTGAGATATTGACTGAACAATTCTAAGTAATATTAAGCCAATGAGTAATGATTATTTGACAGCGGCTTTGGGACAGGAAAACTCTGCCTACAACCCTGTCTTGAAAAACAAACTAAAACAAAACATAAATAAAATAAAATAAAATAATCTTTCAATTACATGTCATCTCACCTCTAGTAAACAATAGGAGTGAGATTTAAATGAAGATATGCCAAACTTCAGAAATTATACTGTCCTGCCTGTAGTGTCTCATAACAGAATGGTGCATTCTGTATTAGTCAGCTTTCTCTAACACAGTAATACTGTGTTACTGTGGCTAAGAACAACATTAACATCATTTATTCTCATACTCAAAAACTTGTAGAGCAACTATGATTTGACTGAGTTTGGTTGATTTCTGCTATGTTTATAAGTATTTAAGATACAACTCTGACATTATGTTTTTTTGCTGTTGCTTTGATTTTTGAGTCCAGGCTATGGAGACATGAGCTACCCAGGTGATGTCTCAAGGCAGATAATCGGTGTATAAGGTTAAAGTGAAACAAACTTAACATACTTAGGAGAAGTTCCATAGCCACAAATACTTCATTGACTGAAGTAAATTGCATGGCTGGACCCAACACCAATGGGAAGGGAGCTGAAAGCTAGTGAATACTGACTAAATAACAATACAAAATATACAATCACCTTACTATTTATTTATTTTGACTTGTAGGGATCTTAATTCTTTCCATACAGGTAGGTGACACTTCACTTTTGCGTCTCTGCAAAGTTCCTCTAAAGCTGTTATGAAGGTGTCAGTTTCTTGAATGCGTTGAGTTGATGCTGAGCTGAGCACTAACTGTTGAGCTGGGGATGGTGTGGTTGTTGGCAGATCTCACCTCCGAAGTGCTTGTCACTGGATTCCCTGCCAGATACATAAAGGTGTTTATATATTTTTTAAACCCTGCAATAAAAGTTTGATTTCCTCAAGAGCAATGTATTTTTCTGGAAGCCAGAAGCTCTTGTGAAAAACTCTTACAGAGCATTTCAGAGCTGCCTTAGAGGGCACTTAGTTAACCCATGTCATTTTCCAGATGAGGGGGCAATGTTGCTGGAGAATTTCTCTCCAGCTCCCGCCACCAAGTCCCGCCAGTCCCAGAGCCCACTTACAAAATAAACACACAAACTCTTATATTATTTAAACTGCTTGGCCATTAGCTCAGGCCTGTCATTGTCTAGCTCTTACTCTTATATTTAGCCCATTTCTATTAATCTTTACTTTGCCACATGGCTTGTGGCTTACCGGTACTTTACATCTTCCTTGTCCTCATGGCGGCTGGCAGTGTCCCCCTCTCTCCGCCTTCCACTTCCCAGAATTCTTTTCCTTGTCCCACCTATACTTCCTGCCTAGCCAATGGCCAATCAGTGATTTATTTACTGACCAATCAGCAACACACTTGACATACAGACCATCCCACAGCACTTCCCCTTTTCTTTTCTTAAAAAGGAAGGTTTTAACTTTAACATAGTAAAATTACATATAACAAAACAATTATCAAGCAAGAATTACAGTTACAATATTAAAGAAGAGATCCTATCTATCTTATATTTGTAAGTTTAAGGTTTTATATTTAACTTATCTTTTATTATAACTAAGGAAAATTGTAAGTATCTAGTCTTTAACCACATCAAAGACCTCAGAAGGATATATTACTACCTGAGAAATGGAGAAGGATATAAGCAACTTTTAGGAGTCTTGTAGGGTAGACAGAGACAGATGGCAGCCTGGACAGTCATTCAAAGTTCTCTTGTAAAGTTGGGGCATCTGTCTTCAGCCCACAGGCCTAGAGTCTCTTATTCAATTTTCTCTGTGTCCTGTAGAATGTCTGGCAGTTTTCTCTGCAAAGCAGGAACCTGAAGGACCATTTTGTCAAGCAAAGTTCAGTGGTCACCTTTGTATGGGTCCTGTATGTCCAGTTGATCAGGCAGTCCAGGCAAGAACAGTTTCTTGCCCAAATGGCTATTTTTGTCAAGGTGAAGATAAACTCCGTATGGAGTGTCTTTGATGCCCATCCTCCTCTCTGAAGTAAATCGGTGTTGTCAGGAGCAGACATGTCTCACTGTCCAGAAAGTCTAAATTTTTAAAACATTTTAAATGCCATATTTTGTAGGTCTTTGAAGTGTTTGAAGACTACCTATCTATCTGAAATATATCTATGTATACCTAGAAGACTTAACTAACATGGCTACAAATATTATCATAGATGACTAACTATTAATCTATTTTTTAATTATCCATTACAATTTTAAATGAGTTACATAAGCATAATACCTCAAACAAGAATAGAAATATATATACAGTATAACAAAATTAAGTTTAAATTTGTATCAATAAACTAAAATCTATAGCAATGTAAAACATTTTAAACAAGTTGTTACTCTTTAAAAGTAGGTTCATTAATCTACCCTTTCATCCTATCATATCTAAACTATCCCCTTTTTTTCTTTAGAAAGAGATTGTATTTATAATCAACCTGCTTTAAATAAAAATATTGTTTTTTTTCTGTCCCACAACAGAGGGCTCTTCTGATTTGGGACACAAGAATCTCTTAACCATTTTTTTTTTTTTGAGCAATATGTCTGGGTTTAGAGGGGGAGTGAGCCAATTCCATCTCTAAAGCCAGCTTGGTATATTTGGGAATTTGGGCGTAGCTTCTCTTACTACTTCCTGGTCGAGGGGGGCGCTGTATCTTATGGGGACACGAAGAAAATTTTAGGATCATGGAGTAGTCCATGAGGCTGTATCATCTGAGCCAGTTGCCTTGGAACCATTCTGGATGTTGAGTCATCTGGGCCATGGTGTCATTGGAGACCTTTCAGGGGGTCTTGGCTGGTCAAACCTGATGTATCTTAATCTGGAACAAATCCATAGTCTCTGGCTTTCTGTGGAAACAAAAGAGACTCTTTTGCAAAGCAACATATCCTTACATCCAAACTTTGAAGTCAAGGTACCTTTAAAATACACATTTTGGCATAATTCAACAGCTTTTGTAATGAAATGTTTTTCTTTAGTTACGAATATCAAAGAGAACATAATCCAGATTCTCTGTGTGGTAGTCATCTTTACGTGGCTTATTTTTTTATATTAGCTTGAGCCTATTGCTTTTAAACTGCAGCCTTCTAAGCCTGAAATGGCGCAGTGGCTGCTGGCTCCGCCCACTTCAGCTTCCCAACATGGCGGCGGTCCGCTTTCCGCCAGCTCTGGGAGCCATGACTCTCAGAAATAGTGGGTCTACACTTTTACCAAAGTAGCGTGTAGCCCAGAAACCTCTTTTTTTTGTTTTGTACTAGCAAAGGCTAAATTCATCACACAGTTTAATGTGCTACTTGCAGAGGCCTCATTCCCACCATACTGCAGGTCGAGAGCGCACGCTAGGAACCCGCCAGTAGCTCAAACCGGCAGCTGCCGCTTATTTGAGAGAGACAATTAGGAACTGTTTTTAGCTCCGTTTTAGAATCTTTTTTCTCAGTTTTTAGGTGGAAACTCTTGCCACCACGTTGGACGCCATTTGTTGCTGGAGAATTTCTCTCCAGCTCCCGCCACCAAGTCCCGCCAGTCCCAGAGCCCACTTACAAAATAAACACACAAACTCTTATATTATTTAAACTGCTTGGCCATTAGCTCAGGCCTGTCATTGTCTAGCTCTTACTCTTATATTTAGCCCATTTCTATTAATCTTTACTTTGCCACATGGCTTGTGGCTTACCGGTACTTTACATCTTCCTTGTCCTCATGGCGGCTGGCAGTGTCCCCCTCTCTCCGCCTTCCACTTCCCAGAATTCTTTTCCTTGTCCCACCTATACTTCCTGCCTAGCCAATGGCCAATCAGTGATTTATTTACTGACCAATCAGCAACACACTTGACATACAGACCATCCCACAGCAGGGCAATCAGCTGCAGTTCAAAGCTTCCAATCCTCATATACACTGGGCCTCAGGTTTTGTTTTTCTCAAGTAACAATATCACTGAGAAAAAAATCTGGGGTGACCTTTACATGTTTTACCACAGCCATAACTCCACAACAGAGAAAGACCCTGGCTCAGGTCATTTTATGAGAATCTTCACATGACTTGCTAGCTTTGTCACTACAACCTGAATGCTATGAAAAACAAAAAGGAAGTGTTTCCATTTCTCGTCATAGTTGTATGGATCTTCCATGTTTAGGGTCATCAGAATGAGCTGAGAGAAGTCTGGTCAGCAGCTCCAGTGTCCTGAGGACATCTAGGGCTGTTTGCACAGGGGAGAGGGAAAGACAGGCACTGAGCCCAGTTTTCCAGGTAAAGAATTTTACATACCTTTTAGGCTCCAAACTCTCATTATTTAGCAATTGGTTTATCTTGGAGAACATCTAAGGCAAAATGAAATTTATTGCATAAACATTTTTTTTTTTGTAATCGGACATTTCTCTCCCATCCACCTGTTCAAAAATACCTGGCAGCTATTTTCCAAACAATTGACTCAGAGGCTTAGTATTACTTATAAATGATTGGCAGATAGCTTGGGCTTGTTACTAGCTAACTCTTACAGCTAAATTAACCCATATTTCTATCCATGTGGCTCATTTCTACACATCCTGCTTGCTTGGGGACTGGCTGGTATCTCTCTGACTCTGCCCTTCCTCTTCCCAGAATTCTCCTTGTCTGGCTCTTGTACTCAATCTCTTCCTGCACAGCTATCAGCCAATCAGCTTTTTATTAGCAAATGAGAGTATTACATATTTGTAGTGTAGAAAAGGATTGTTCCACAGCATTTTGGGGCTCTCTTCTATATACTAGACCTGGTCCTGCCTATTAAGATTAGGCTGTGAACAAGACAGGGGGGAAATCCTTGTACATAGGATGTTTCTGGTTCAGTCTAGTGATGTAACTAAAGTGAAAGCACAAGCTGTCAAGAAAGTGTATGTGCAGGGTTTCATTTATTGTGTGTGTGTGTGTATGTGCATGTGTGCATGTGTGTGTCTGTGCCACACTGTGTGTACATGTATGTGTGTACCTGTCTGTGCCACACTGTACATGTGGAGGTCAAAGGATAACTTTTGAGAGTTGGTCCTCTCCTTCTTCCATGTGGGTCCCAGGGATGGAACAGAGATCCTCAGGCTTCCTTGCAAGAATTTCACTGGCTGAGCCACCTCCCAGCCTAGATTTACATTTTAAAAAGAACACTCTGACTTTGTTCTCACAAATAAATGTGTATGTGTGGAGCGGGGGAGGTAGCACAACACTAATCTAAGAGTTACTTGAAGAAAAAAACGAATTAGGCTGGGGGAATCCAAATGTGCAAGTGAGGTCACTCAGATTATGCAGAGAAGGTGGTATGTATGGAAGTGCACTGTGTATTCTATTAGCATATTCAATAATGCATAGGCTGACCTTCCTTTTTTTTTAAAATTTATTTTTTATTATGTATACAGTGTCTTGTCTGCCTGTATCCCTGCAGGCCAGAAGAGGGTACCAGATCTCATTACAGATGGCTGTGAGCCACCATGTGGTTGCTGGGAATTGAACTCAGGACCTCCGGAGGAGCAGCCAGTGCTCTTAACCTCTGAGCCATCTCTCCAGCCCCCTGTCCTTCCTTTTTATTGTATATATTAAATGCATAGAACATGATGTTTCCATGTGCATTTACTTCTTGAAATGATTTTTTAATTAAAAAATTTATGTGTGTGTTCATCCATGTGTTTTATAGTAAGAACATTGAAACTCCACTCCCTTCGTGAATTTCCAGTATATAATATGTTATTAAGAATGATTTTCCAGGTGGATCTCTGGGAGTCCAATTAGCGAGAATGAGGAGGGTTTATATGAGCGAGAATTGTTGAGACCAAGGTCGGATAAAGCACAGAGACAAATAGCCAAACAAACGGAAACACATGAAATATGAACCAATGGCTGAGGGGTCACCAACTGGATCAGGCCCTCTGAGTGGGTGAGACAGTTGATTGGCCTGATCTGTTTGGGAGGCATCCAGGCAGTGGGACCGGGTCCTGTGCTCATTGCATGAGTCGGCTGTTTGAAACCTGGGGCCTATGCAGGGTCCCTTGGCTCGGCATGGGAGGAGGGGACTGGACCTACCTGGACTGAGTCCACCAGGTTGATCCCAGTCTGTGGGGAAGGCTTTGCCCTGGAGGAGATTGGAATGGGGGGTGGGCTGGGGGGAAGGTGAGGGGGGGCGGGAGGGGGGAGAACAAGGGAATCTGTGGCTGATATGTAGAACTGAATTGTATTGCAAAATAAAAATTAAAAAAAATTCAAAAAAAAAAAAAAAGAAATATAAGGAATATAGAGCAATGATTTCCTAAGTACAGAATTTCTGTTTTGTGTGATGGGAAAAGCCACACAAACGGACAGTAATATCAGGACATAATATCATGAATGTAATAATCAATACAATTAATGTAATTAATGAATATCATAAATA